>NW_025746596.1:62500-100611 GCF_021184085.1 Oncorhynchus gorbuscha | reverse complement strand
CTGTAAAATGTGGAATTAGCAAACAGAATTTCTAAGCAAACAGCTAGAGGCAGGGCTTTCTCCTATAGAGCTCAATTTTTATGGAATGATCTGCCTACCCATGTGAGAGATGTAGACTCAGTCTCAATGTTTAAGTCTTTACCAAAACTCATCTCTTCAGTAGATTCTATGGTTGTGTAGTCTGGTCCAGGGGTGCGAAGGTGAACGGCAACACACTGGGAGCGATGAACTGCCCCTTGCTGTCTCTCCACTGGGATTCTCTGCCTCTGACCCTATTACAGGGGCTGATTCACAGGCTTACAAGTGCTCTTCCATGTCATCCCTAGAAGGGGTGCGGCACTTGAGTGGGTTGAGTCAGAGACGTGATCTTCCTGTCCGGTTTGTGCTCCCTCGGGCTCAGCGGTGGAGGAGGAGGCTATACTCAGCCTCATCTCAGGGTAGTAAGTTGGCGGTCTATTGATATCCCTCTAGTGGTGTGAGGGCTGTGCTTTGGCAAAGTGGGTGGGGTTATATCCTGCCTGGTTGGCCCTGTCCGGGGGTATCGTCGGACGGGGTGACAGTGTCCCCTGACCCACCCATCTCAGAATCTATGCTGAAATAGTATATGTCCTGGGGGGCTAGGGTCAGTCTATTATATCTGGTGTCATTCTCCTGGCTTATCTGGTGTCCTGTGTGAATTTAAGTATGCTCCCTCTAATTCTCCCTTCCCTCCCGGAGGACCTGAGCCCTTGGATCATGCCTCAGGACTACCTGGTCTGGATGACTCGGCTGTCCCCAGTTCACCTGGTGTGTTGCTGCTCCAGTTCCAACTGTTCTGTCTGCGGCTAGGGAACCCTGACCTGTTCACCAGATGTGCTACCTGTCCCAGACCTGCTGTTTTACTTTCTCTCCCGCACCTGCTGTCTCGACCTCTGAATGTGTGGCTATGAAAAGCCAGCTGACATTTACTCCTGAGGTGCTGATCTGTTGCACCCTCAACAACCACTGTGATTATTATTCAACCCTGCTGGTCATCTATGAACATTTGAACATCTTGAAGAACAATCTGCCTTAAATGGCCATGTACTCTTATAATCTCCACCTGACACAGCTAGAAGAGGACTGGCCAACCCTCCGAGTCGGGTTCCTCTCTAGGTTTCTTCCTAGGGAGTTTTTCCTCTCGTCACTGTGCTTCTACATCTGCATTGCTTGCTGTTTGGGGTTTTTAGGCTGGGTTTCTGTATAGCACTTGTGACTGTATAGCACTTATGCTGATTTAAAGGGCTTTATAAATACATGTGATTGATTGCTTGAATAAGTTAAGGGATATGGATACCTTGAAATCACCGTATGTCATAGATTTGGCTCTCAGACCCTCAAGGTCATTTTCACATATGAATCCGGTTCCCTGGTGTGTTTGTGACAGTTTTCCAAGATATATTTTGCTTTCAAAGACCAAAAAATATCACCTTTAGGATGATTTGCAAGACATACATTGTACATGACGTTAGCAAGCTGGCTTGTTCACAACGAGCAAGGTTCCACTGTCTTCACACTAGGCTCTATCATTCAAGCTGTACAGTAACATGTCAGGATGTGTGTTTTGAAAGCAACCAGATTCAGTATAGTTACACTGGTGTCAGGAGAACCAGGTTAAATACACGAGAGCCACCTGAAAACACATCCATCTCCTGTGAAGTGTTATTGAATCCTCCCATAAACCCCGCTCACAGTGAAACCCTTTTCAGTGTGCCATCTCCAATATTTTCCTCTCAGACCATTCTTTCAAGCAAAGATTCGGCAACTATGGTGGACGCAGAACCATAGCATTGCATGCGTTCTTAAAGCAGACAAACTCTAAATACAGTAGGGGAAAATAAGTACACCCCCTGGAAAGTTTTTTTATTTGGACAGATGGATATGTAATCTTCACTTCAACACTATTGACAGATAAAGATAACCTAATTTAACAAATGAAACTGAAAGATTATACTTTGCAATCATTTATTCATAAAACAAAATCTAAAATACGTTAAAAAAAGTAAGCTTCAATAGCTGGTGTTGGCTGAAATAACCTAATGTAGCTGTTTCTTGTAACTGTCTATCAGTCTCTTATATCGACTGGGAGGATCCCCCCCCACTCTTCTTTACAGTGCTGCTTCAACAGTGTTATGTTCAAGGGATTTCATACATGCACGTCCCGCTTCAAGTCCCCCCACAGCATTTCGACAGGATTCAGATCTGGGCTTTGACCCTGCCATTCCATAACCCTCCATTTCTTCTTGTTGAGCCATTCTGTTGTAGCTTTGCTTTTGTGTTTTGGATCATTGTCCTGTTGCAAGATCCTTGTTCGGTTCAGCTTCAGCTTCTTGACAGATGGCCTCACATTCTCCTCAAGAATTCTCAGGTAAGATTTGGAATTTATAGTTGACTAAATGATGGCAAGTTGGCCAGGCCCTCAGTCAGCAAAGCAGCCATAAACCATAATTCTACCGCCTCCATGCTTTACGGTTGGTATGAGGTTCTTCTGTTCAAAGGCAGTGTTTTGTTTTTGCCAAAGATGCCCTCTGTCCAGAGCACATTGTTCCAGTAGTTTTGGTCTTTACCCAGGTGTTGTCTGGCAAACGTCACTCTGGTCTTGATATTCGTTTTTGAGAGCGGACTTATTCCTTCCTGACCTCCCATGTAGGGCAAGTTTGTGCAGTCTCTTTCTGACAGTTGACTCATGCACTTTCACATTGATTGTGTCTAGAGGCCTGTAGATCCCCTGATGTTACCCTGGGGTTCTTAGAGACTTCTGAGCAACTTTCGATCAGCTCTTGGGCTGAATTTGGTGGGACGTCCTAGGTAGATTGTGGTCTGGAATTGTCTCCATTTGTAGATGATCTGTCGGACAGTGGAACGATGTACTTTGCTTGGAAATGGATTTGTTATTCCTCCCAGACCCATGGTCATCAGTAATCTTTCTTCTGAGGGTCTCTGAGGCCTTTTGATCTTGGCTGATGTGTTACCATACACCCATATGGTTTAGACCAAACCAAGTTTCTAATCTTTATGGAAGGCTGTACACTTCCAAGGTACTCTCTAATGATTTCCTAATCATTTGCACCTGTATTGGTGCACCAGATCCACATTTGAGCCATGATAAAGGTAGGGGTGTACACATTTTTTCTGCATAAGGAAACTGCATTTTTGGTCATACAACATACATTTGAATTGTTTTTAATTTTTATATTTAACAAATTATTATTTACAATGATGGCCTAGTTACAGTGGGTTAACTGCCTTGTTCAGGGACAGAACGACATATCTTTACCATGTCAGCTTGGGGATTTGATCTACCTTATGGTTACTAGCCCAACGCTCTAACCACTAGGCTACCTGCTGTTAATTGCATAACATTTTCAAAGTACTTTTTTTTGTGTTTTTTGTTCCATTGGGTTCCATTTATCAATGAATGTGGTTGGAATTTAGCTCAAATGTTCATGTGCCCAAAACTAAAAAGACCACTTTCCAAAGGGTGTACTTTATCACGACTGTATAAGTCTGGGTGCATAACCAGACTAGTAGTACAGCTCGGCTCAGGTCACCTAGTAGGCCTAACAGAAGTGTGACAAGGTCAAGAGAGTGGCTGTATCTAACACTTTTACAAAGCTTTTCTTACCGTGTCACTTCCTTTTTCAAGTTCAGCAGTGTTTTTTAAAATTTGTACCATTTTACCATATCTAGTCATCTCAGTGTGTTCGTGAAGGAAAGAGAAAGGAAGAGGTAGCCATTTTACCATATCTAGTCATCTCAGTGTGTTCGTGAAGGAAAGAGAAAGGAAGAGGTAGCCATTTTACCATATCTAGTCATCTCAGTGTGTTCGTGAAGGAAAGAGAAAGGAAGAGGTAGCCATTTTACCATATCTAGTCATCTCAGTGTGTTCGTGAAGGAAAGAGAAAGGAAGAGGTAGCCATTTTACCATATCTAGTCATCTCAGTGTGTTCGTGAAGGAAAGAGAAAGGAAGAGGTAGCCATTTTACCATATCTAGTCATCTCAGTGTGTTCGTGAAGGAAAGAGAAAGGAAGAGGTAGCCATTTTACCATATCTAGTCATCTCAGTGTGTTCGTGAAGGAAAGAGAAAGGAAGAGGTAGCCATTTTACCATATCTAGTCATCTCAGTGTGTTCGTGAAGGAAAGAGAAAGGAAGAGGTAGCCATTTTACCATATCTAGTCATCTCAGTGTGTTCGTGAAGGAAAGAGAAAGGAAGAGGTAGCCATTTTACCATATCTAGTCATCTCAGTGTGTTCGTGAAGGAAAGAGAAAGGAAGAGGTAGCCATTTTACCATTGAAACAGACATTTTGATGTTCTTTCTGCAGACTCATGTCCCGGTTAGTCCACCAGATCCACCTAAAGGAAAACAGACACACACCCATCTTGTCTTGTGTGAAGTGATAGGGTGGAAAGAGTGGGACATGCCTGCGAAATCACCACACACAAGTAAGTACTCAAGCACACACCTTTAGACTGTGAACTATGGGAGAGAGCCCAACTCAGCACCTCCCTCACGTCCACCCTGATTCCTCCCAGAAAGGAAGGGCACTCTGATGCTACTGGCACTAGGACAGGGCTCGAGGACTCCAATGAATGAGTGATAAACACACACATCTTCTCATGACTATATATTTTGAGAAGAAACAGAAACCTACAGTAGAGACAGACCTAACATATCCCTTGGTAAATCTAATCTTTAGACTAGATTGGAGATCGTCTCCATTACAAAAACACCGGACAAGGATGTGTCTCAAACAATGGCACACTATTACTTGTCTGGAACAATTAGAAATAAAACCTTGTTTCCTCCGTGTTCTCCAATGTTCTTCTTGCACTTTATGGTTTTGTGTTTATTATTTCTACACTATATTCCACAACACAAAAAATCTGCCCGGAAACACTTCTTTGATTAGAAGCCACGTAACCAATAAACATTTATTTTCACAAGCACAAAAATGTGTTAAACAAAAATAATGGGTAACATTTACACACTTTTATACAGGTTCCTTAAACTCAATGTACAATTAAGACTAAACTAAATACCGATAGTTAAATATGTACTCACATTGCACACATTGATGACACCTACATAAACCTACACAAAAAACAACGTATACTGTGTAAAAGTAACGAGTCAACATAAAAATCACATTATTTACAAAAACATACATTTTTAGATTTTTTTTTAGCAAAAGGATTCCAGTTGTAGAATCTGTCCCATCAGTCATTAACCAGAGACACGGTACACAATCTATCATGTAAAAGTTCCCTCGCTATAAAGTAGAATTCAGTCTCTGTTAATAATCAGGAAAGAGAATAATATAATAAAGTTATAAAGTAGAGCAGCGAGAGCCACAAAGATACACTAAACTAGTATATATACTGTACTGCGTTGCTTTGGCGGTATGGCGCTTTTCCCTTTTTAGCAAGCTGGTAAGTTTTAGCGGTTAGCTTCGATGAAGTGCACTTAAGCATTGTAGCTTAGCGACTTTTTGCCGGTGAGTGGAATCTTTATTTGTATTTTTTTCTACACAGAATCCTTCTAGACTTCCGTAGGTTTTATCTAGGTGTTATGAACATCACTACATATAGGTATAATTTACAGCATAAAGCTTAATGTAATACTGAGGGAGGAGCAGCAGTGACATACTGTATGATAATATGTATCGATGGTACCAACTGATCAGCGTGGTGAGTGTCTCTTAGCCTGGAGCATTTTGGCAGAGTGGAGTGCAAAGTGGATATTGGCAGCTTAAAAGGTGCAATCTGTCATTTTTGTTCCCCCCCCAAAGTGCTGCCTGCCTCTGCAATGGTCTGCACTGGTGAATTTTCTAGGCTTTGTATTTTTTTTTACTGCTTCTTGGCATATTTTGTAGTACCTCAAGATGCCACTAGGGGAAATGAAAGTTACAGATTGCACCTTTAAATTCACAAGCCTTTGTTAAAAGAACAGGCATCATTTAAGTGAATGAAGAAGACATTATTACAAAGGAAAAGGTCAGTACACCACTAGCAATGTACCAGTCTTCTATAGAACCAACTCTCTTCTCGTAAAGGAAACAGGTATGTGTCAGAGTGTGTGTGTGTTTATGAGAGGGTGCATCTGGACATTCACTGTGTGATAAAGTGTGTGTGTTTTATGAGAGGGTGCATCTGGACATTCACTGTGTGATAAAGTGTGTGTGTGTGTGTGTGTGTGTGTGAGGTTGGGAGCCATGAAGGAACCAGCACATTGTGTTCGATTCCTTTTCCTCTATCAGAGGGTTCTAGTGGAAGAACAGAGCAGTGTTCCATTGATAGAACGTTAAAGGGTTCTACTCAGAGAAGGGAGGGAACATGCCCAGATCAGCAAAGTCTTCAATGTTGTAGTTGGCTGTTCCTTGTGTTGGGTCTCCTGCCATCGGCAACATGTCCTACAGAGAGACAGACGGGGAGGGAGAGAGGAAAGGTCAGGATCAGGGACACAGACTTTCATGTGGAGCCATATCAGACAGCACTGTGTACACTGGGCTCAGGCCAGGGAAGGAGGAAATAAGCCATTGAAGCCCAGTGTGTCCAGACCTCTTTCCTGCCTCTCATACACATTACTGTAGGATATTGGAGCTTGGGATTGGTGTGCATGATACCTGGAAGAGTTAGTGTCTCTCTGTGTTACCTGGAACACTGCTGTCTGGGAGGGATTAGGGTGTGTCTCTGTTACCTGGAACACCGCTGCCTGGGAGGGATTAGGGTGTGTGTTACCTGGAACACCTCTGTCTGGGAGGGGTTAGGGTGTGTGTTACCTGGAACACCTCTGTCTGGGAGGGATTAGGGTGTGTGTTACCTAGAACACCGCTGTCTGGGAGGGGGTTAGGGTGTGTGTTACCTGGAACACCTCTGTCTGGGAAGGGGTTAGGGTGTGTCTGTTACCTGGAACACCTCTGTCTGGGGAAGGGTTAGGTGTGTCTCTGTTACCTGGAACACCTGTCTGGGGAGGGATTAGGGTGTGTCTCTGTTACCTGGAACACCTCTGTCTGGGAGGGATTAGGGTGTGTGTTACCTGGAACACCTGTCTGGGAGTGATTAGGGTGTGTGTTACCTGGAACACCTCTGTCTGGGAGAGGTTAGGGTGTGTGTTACCTGGAACACCTCTGTCTGGGAGGGGTTAGGGTGTGTCTCTTTACCTGGAACACCTCTGTCTGGGAGGGGTTAGGGTGTGTGTTACCTGGAACACCTCTGTCTGGGAGGGGTTAGGGTGTGTGTTACCTGGAACACCTCTGTCTGGGAGGGTTAGGGCGTGTGTTACCTGGAACACCTCTGTCTGGGAGGGATTAGGGTGTGTTACCTGGAACACCTCTGTCTGGGAGAGGTTAGGGTGTGTGTTACCTGGAACACCTCTGTCTGGGAGGGTTAGGGTGTGTTACCTGGAACACCTCTGTCTGGGAGGGTTAGGGCGTGTCTCTGTATAACCTGGAACACCTCTGTCTGGGAGGGGTTAGGGTGTGTCTCTTTTACCTGGAACACCTCTGTCTGGGAGGGGTTAGGGTGTGTGTTACCTGGAACACCTCTGTCTGGGAGGGGTTAGCGTGTGTGTTACCTGGAACACCTCTGTCTGGGAGGGGGTTAGGTGTGTGTTACCTGGAACACCTCTGTCTGGGAGGGGTTAGGGGTGTCTCTGTATAACCTGGAACATCTCTGTCTGGGAGGGGTTAGGGTGTGTCTCTTTACCTGGAACACCTGTCTGGGAGGGGTTAGGGCGTGTGTTACCTGGAACACCTCTGTCTGGGAGGGATTAGGGTGTGTGTTACCTGGAACACCTCTGTCTGGGAGGGGTTAGGGGCGTGTGTTACCTGGAACACCTCTGTCTGGGAGGGATTAGGTGTGTGTTACCTGGAACACCTCTGTCTGGGAGAGGTTAGGGTGTGTGTTACCTGGAACACCTCTGTCTGGGAGGTTAGGGCGTGTGTTACCTGGAACACCTCTGTCTGGGAGGGATTAGGGTGTGTGTTACCTGGAACACCTCTGTCTGGGAGAGGTTAGGGTGTGTGTTACCTGGAACACCTCTGTCTGGGAGGGGTTAGGGTGTGTGTTACCTGGAACACCTCTGTCTGGGAGGGGTTAGGGTGTGTCTCTTTTACCTGGAACACCTCTGTCTGGGAGGGGTTAGGGTGTGTGTTACCTGGAACACCTCTGTCTGGGAGGGTTAGGGTGTGTGTTACCTGGAACACCTCTGTCTGGGAGAGGTTAGGGTGTGTGTTACCTGGAACACCTCTGTCTGGGAGGGGTTAGGGTGTGTGTTACCTGGAACACCTCTGTCTGGGAGGGTTAGGGCGTGTCTCTGTATAACCTGGAACACCTCTGTCTGGGAGGGGGTTCGGTGTGTCTCTGTTACCTGGAACACCTCTGTCTGGGAGGGGTTAGGGCGTGTCTCTGTATAACCTGGAACACCTCTGTCTGGGAGGGGTTAGGGCGTGTCTCTGTATAACCTGGAACACCTCTGTCTGGGAGGGTTAGGGCGTGTCTCTGTATAACCTGGAACACCTCTGTCTGGGAGGGGTTAGTGTGTTACCTGGAACACCTCTGTCTGGGAGGGGTTGTGAGAGTGTGGCTCTCCTCCCTGTTGGCCATGGTGCTGGTTCTGCCATTGGGACCAGACCTCACTGGGCCGACCCTGAAACTGACCCCCACTCTGACTGCCCTCTCCTGACACATCTAGAGAGAGAGAGAGAGGGAGGAGAGAGAGGGAGGAGGAGGGAGAAAGAAGAGAGGTAGGAGGAGGGGGGGAGGGAGGAGGGGAGGAGGAGAAAGAAGAGAGGTAGGAGGAGGAGAAAGAAGAAAGGTAGAGGGAGAGGGAGGAGGGGAGGAGGAGAAAGAAGAGAGGTAGGAGGAGGAGAAAGAAGAAAGGTAGAAGGAGAGGGAGGAGGGGAGGAGGAGAAAGAAGAGAAGTAGGAGGAGGGGGAGGTAGGGGAGGGAGGAGAAATAAGAAAGGTAGAAGGAGAGGGAGGAGGGGAGGAGGAGAAATAAGAGAAGGAGGAGGAGGTGGAAGGGGGAGGAGAGGGAGGAGGGAAGAGGGGGAGGAGGGAGAGGGAGGAGGAGAAAGAAGAGAGGTAGGAGGAGAGGGAGGAGGGGGAGGGGAGGAGAGAAGGGGAGGAGAGGGGAGGAGGAGAAAGTAGAGAGGCAGGAGGAGAGGGGAGAGGGAGGAGGGGGTGAGGAGAGAAGGGGAGAAGGGGAGGAGAGGGGGAGGAGGAGGAGGAGGGAGGAGGAGAAACACAGTGAGCAGTCAGCAACACATTGTGTAAGTGTGAGGTGACCCTTCACCACCTTTGGTGTTCAGATAGAATACAGTCATCAATGTTCTCTGTTCTCTACAGGCCCAACACTAATACATGTCTACATGCCAAATGGCCCCCTGTCCCCTATATAGTGCTATATATAGACAGCCCTGATCAAAAGTAGTCCTCTCCCCCAGGGGAGGTTAGAGATGCTGTTAGGAATGTTTCTGGAGAGCTGGATGCCAGCACCAACATGCAGGTCTGCATTCATGTATATAGACATGTACTTTACACACACACACACACACACACACACACACACACACACACACACACACACACACACACACACACACACACACACACACACACACACACACACACACACACACACACACACACACACACACACACACACACACACACACACACACACACACACACACACACCTACCCCATAAATAAAACGCCTACATACCACAACAGGGGAAAGTGATGCAGTAGCTAGTAAGGCTGTAAAACCAATGTTTTATCTTGCTGACATCATAAACAGCTTTGAAGTCTTGACCTGACTAGTTAATAAATCCTTATCTGAGAGGATCAGAGGGAAGAGCCACGCGCTGTTGGCTTCCTAGAGAGACATGTCATTTATCAAATACAAATCAGTGTTTGGGGTGTGTTTGTGTTCCTGTACCACTAACGAGGAAGACATCCTACTTATAAATGTATTGATCTGCTGAGTGTACCCAAGGTGTCTGATATTTCACCGAGGTGTTCCTAACCAACAATACCGTGACTGTAGAAACACCATGAAGTCTAACCACTGCACAGAGACACAGACCATGAAGTGATATAACACCAGTCTAACCACTGCACAGAGACACAGACCATGAAGTGATATAACACCAGTCTAACCACTGCACAGAGACACAGACCATGAAGTGATATAACACCAGTCTAACCACTGCACAGAGACACAGACCATGAAGTGATATAACACCAGTCTAACCACTGCACAGAGACACAGACCATGAAGTGGTATAACACCAGTCTAACCACTGCACAGAGACACAGACCATGAAGTGATATAACACCAGTCTAACCACTGCACAGAGACACAGACCATGAAGTGATATAACACCAGTCTAACCACTGCACAGAGACACAGACCATGAAGTGATATAACACCAGTCTAACCACTGCACAGAGACACAGACCATGAAGTGATATAACACCAGTCTAACCACTGCACAGAGACACAGACCATGAAGTGGTATAACACTAACCACTGCACAGAGACACAGACCATGAAGTGATATAACACCAGTCTAACCACTGCACAGAGACACAGACCATGAAGTGATATAACACCAGTCTAACCACTGCACAGAGACACAGACCTAGCTGGGCCTCCCTATTGGGACCCTAGTACGTACAGTTGATCTACTTTGTGTATGACACAAGTCATTTTTCCAACAATGTTTACAGACAGATTATTTCACTTATAATTCACTGTATCACAATTCCAGTGGGTCAGAAGTTTACATACACTAAGCTGACTGTGCCTTTACAAAGCTTGGAAAATTCCAGAAAAGGATGTCATGGCTTTAGAAGCTTCTGATAGGTTAATTGACATAATTTCAGTCAATTGGAGGTGTACCTGTGGATGCATTTCAAGGCCTGCCTTCAAATAAAGTGCCTCTTTGCTTGTAGGCCTGGGTAATAAACTGAGTTATGTGGTATGATGTATTGGGGGCATGTAAGTTACATGTTCCTCCAAGATGGAATATTAAAGACAGGAGATATCTAAGTTACATGTTCCTCTAAGATGGAATATTAAAGACAGGGAGATATCTCAGTTACATGTTCCTCCAAGATGGAATATTAAAGACAGGGAGATATCTCAGTTACATGTTCCTCCAAGATGGAATATTAAAAACAGGGAGATATCTAAGTTACATGGTCCTCCAGTCCGTGCGCGTGTATGCGAACACACACGCACACGGACTGCTACTCGCACGTGCTCACACACACACACATCTATGGATGCATGCACACACACAGAGCATTGAGGAGTGGCCTGGCTGTGTCCCACTGTGATGACCTCACACACAGATCATTGAGGAGCGACTGTGTCCCACTGTGATGACCTTACACACAGAGCATCGAGGAGCGACTGTGTCCCACTGTGATGACCTCACACACAGAGCATTGAGGAGTGGCCTGGCTGTGTCCCACTGTGATGACCTCACACACAGAGCATTGAGGAGCGGCTGTGTCCCACTGTGATGACCTCACACACAGAGCATTGAGGAGTGGCCTGGCTGTGTCCCACTGTGATGACCTCACACACAGATCATTGAGGAGCGACTGTGTCCCACTGTGATGACCTTACACAGAGCATCGAGGAGCCGACTGTGTCCCACTGTGATGACCTCACACACAGACCATTGAGGAGTGGCCTGGCTGTGTCCCACTGTGATGACCTCACACACAGAGCATTGAGGAGTGGAGTGGCCTGGCTGTGTCCCACTGTGATGACCTCACACACAGAGCATTGAGGAGCGGCTGTGTCCCACTGTGATGACCTCACACACAGACCATTGAGGAGCGGCTGTGTCCCACTGTGATGACCTCACACACAGAGCATTGAGGAGTGGCCTGGCTGTGTCCCACTGTGATGACCTCACACACAGACCATTGAGGAGTGGCCTGGCTGTGTCCCACTGTGATGACCTCACACACAGAGCATTGAGGAGTGGAGTGGCCTGGCTGTGTCCCACTGTGATGACCTCACACACAGAGCATTGAGGAGCGGCTGTGTCCCACTGTGATGACCTCACACACAGAGCATTGAGGAGCGGCTGTGTCCCACTGTGATGACCTCACACACAGACCATTGAGGAGCCACTGTGTCCCACTGTGATGACCTTACACACAGAGCATTGAGGAGCGGCTGTGTCCCACTGTGATGACCTCACACACTCTCACAAGTGAGAAACACAGCAGCAGTCGTTCCACTTCATTTCCTCTCTCCTCTCTACAGACAGACACATACTGAGCCAGACAGATACACAGGGAGACAAATACTGTCTGGTGCACTAACACACTGCATGACACCCTGTAGGGGGATGATTTCCGAGCTATGAGTTCTCTCTGTGTGTGTGTGTGTGTGTGTGTGTGTGTGTGTGTGTGTGTGTGTGTGTATATGAGTGGGGGGTCTCTCCATATTAAACAGTGGATTGATAAGCTCTACAATATATCCCCTAGCATAACTCATATCCTGCTGCTGAGAGAGATGACCATAAACACACTCCTTAGCACACGGAACCTTGACAGCTTATTGCCGTAAATAATGAGGGAGGGAGGAACGCGGGCAGAAAAAAGGAGGAGAGGAACGATTAGTCAGATGAGCGGAGGGATGATTGTTTGTTTATAGAAGGGAAACAAATCGGTAAATGACTGACAAAGTAAACAAACGCAACAATAAAGGGAAATGACAAAACACACAATGACAGAGGAAATGAGAAGTGCTGAGAAACAGATCGGCTGTAATTCACTTCTATTTCTTAATATCTCTCCTCACCTCTGTCTCTGCACCAAGACTAGCCCGGAGGAGAGAGACAGAAAGAGACAGAAGGACAAAGGGAGAGTATGTGTGTTAGAAGGATAGAGGACTAGTCCATTAGTGTAATGATTGTCCATTAAAGCTCATCAGATGGTCATGGATAGACCAGACACCCATTTCCCCCAGCTGAGAGAGATTGAGAAAAAGACAGGAGAGAGAGAAAGAGGGAGGAGAGAGAAAGAGGGAGGAGAGAGAAAGAGGGAGGAGAGAGAAAGAGGGAGGAGAGAGAAAGAGGGAGGAGAGAGAAAGAGAGGACAAAGAAATAGGGAGGAGAGACAGAGAGGATAGAGAGACAGAGAGGATAGAGAGACAGAGAGGATAGAGAGACAGAGAGGATAGAGAGACAGAGAGGATAGAGAGACAGAGAGGATAGAGAGACAGAGAGGACAGAGGAGAGAGAGACACAGATCTATGATGCCCTGAGATGTGCCACTACTACTAATACATTCTAATCCACTATTTAAATGCACAAGCTAGATGTTCTGCCCCAACAGTAAAGTATAGCCTGGACAGATTCTGGACGACTGAGGGGGAGAGATTTATGAAAGTGCTGCCGTCTGTTCTACTCCATTTTTAATGTCTCATATGTAACGACAGCAACATCTGTCATCAAAAACACTCTGCTTTCCCCCTGTAGCTGCTGAATATCTGCTGTGGACTGCATTCCTCTTGGTTGGACTGCAAGGCAACCCCAGCACATAGTACGTTTAACTTTGACCTTTAACCTCTACCCTATGAATGACTAGTCCAACGGAGATAGTCAGTGCACAGCCCACATGGAGAGGTTTAGGTATGTGGAGATGGTACATTGCTAAAACATGACCTCACTTTACATAACATATCCCAAAAGACAAGGACGTACACTGTTCTGTCAACACTTCACTTCTAAAATCACCCTAAAGGATATGTTCACAATGTTTTCACATTCCTGTGTGTGTGTGTGTGTGTGTGTGTGTGTGTGTGTGTGTGTGTGTGTGTGTGTGTGTGTGTGTGTGTGTGTGTGTGTGTGTGTGTGTGTGTGTGTGTGTGTGTGCACAAATATGTTTGGGTAACCTGATTTGGCCTGGGATCCTCTCACCCGATCTGAAGTCATGGGATGAAAGGGGTAATGGCTGTGTGTGTGTGTTAAACGCGGTGTGTGTGTGTGTGTTAAACGTGGTGTGTGTGTGTGTGTGTTAAACGTGGTGTGTGTGTGTGTTAAACGCTGTGTGTGTGTGTTAAACGTGGTGTGTGTGTGTGTGTTAAACGCGGTGTGTGTGTGTGTGTTAAACGCGGTGTGTGTGTGTGTGTTAAACATGCTGTGTGTGTTAAACATGCTGTGTGTGTGTTAAACGTGCTGTGTGTGTTAAACGTGCTGTGTGTGTGTGTGTGTTAAACGTGCTGTGTGTGTGTTAAACGTGCTGTGTGTGTTAAACGCGGTGTGTGTGTGTGTGTTAAACATGCTGTGTGTGTGTGTTAAACATGCTGTGTGTGTGTTAAATGTGCTGTGTGTGTGTTAAACATGCTGTGTGTGTGTGTGTGTTAAACGTGGTGGGTGTGTTAAACGTGCTGTGTGTGTGTGTTAAACATGCTGTGTGTGTGTTAAACATGCTGTGTGTGTGTGTTAAACGTGGTGAGTGTGTGTTAAACGTGCTGTGTGTGTGTGTTAAACGTGCTGTGTGTGTGTTAAACATGCTGTGTGTGTGTTAAACATGCTGTGTGTGTGTTAAACATGCTGTGTGTGTGTGTTAAACGTGCTGTGTGTGTGTTAAACATGCTGTGTGTGTGTTAAACATGCTGTGTGTGTGTGTTAAACGTGGTGTGTGTGTGTGTTAAACGTGGTGTGTGTGTGTTAAACGTGCTGTGTGTGTGTGTGTGTGTGTGTGTGTGTTAAACGTGGTGTGTGTGTGTTAAACATGCTGTGTGTGTGTGTGTGTTAAACGTGGTGGGTGTGTGTGTGTGTTAAACGTGTTGGGTGTGTGTGTGTGTTAAACGTGGTGTGTGTGTGTGTTAAACGTGGTGTGTGTGTGTTAAACGTGCTGTGTGTGTGTGTGTTAAACGTGGTGTGTGTGTGTTAAACATGCTGTGTGTGTGTGTGTGTGTGTTAAACGTGGTGGGTGTGTGTGTGTGTTAAACCTGTTGGGTGTGTGTGTGTGTTAAACGTGCTGTGTGTGTGTGTTAAACGTGGTGTGTGTGTGTGTGTTAAACATGCTGTGTGTGTGTTAAACGTGCTGTGTGTGTGTGTGTGTTAAACGTGCTGTGTGTGTGTGTTAAACGTGGTGTGTGTGTTAAACGCGGTGTGTGTGTGTGTTAAACGTGCTGTGTGTGTGTGTTAAACGTGGTGTGTGTGTGTGTTAAACGTGCTGTGTGTGTGTGTGTTAAACGTGGTGTGTGTGTGTTAAACGTGGTGTGTGTGTGTGTGTGTGTGTTAAACGTGGTGGGTGTGTTAAACATGCTGTGTGTGTGTGTTAAACATGCTGTGTGTGTGTGTTAAACGTGGTGTGTGTGTGTTAAACGTGCTGTGTGTGTGTTAAACATTCTGTGTGTGTGTGTGTTAAACATGCTGTGTGTGTGTGTGTTAAACGTGGTGTGGGTGTGTTAAACATGCTGTGTGTGTGTGTGTGTGTGTGTTAAACGTGGTGGATGTGTGTGTGTTAAACTTGGTGTGTGTGTGTGTTAAACGTGGTTGGTGTGTGTGTGTTAAACGTGGTGTGTGTGTGTGTTAAACTTGGTGTGTGTGTTAAACATGCTGTGTGTGTGTGTTAAACGTGGTGGATGTGTTAAACGTGGTGGGTGTGTGTGTGTGTGTGTTAAACGTGGTGTGTGTGCGTTAAACGTGGTGTGTGTGTTAAACGCGGTGTGTGTGTGTGTTAAACGTGGTGTGTGTGTGTGTGTGTTAAACGTGCTGTGTGTGTGTGTGTTAAACGTGGTGTGTGTGTGTGTTAAACGTGCTGTGTGTGTGTGTGTTAAACGTGCTGTGTTGTGTGTGTTAAATGTGCTGTGTGTGTTAAACGCGGTGTGTGTGTGTGTTAAACGTGGTGTGTGTGTGTGTGTTTAATATACGTAAAGCAGATTCAGCCAGTGAAGTGTTAAGAGGAGAGAAACACACACACACACACACACACACACACACACACACACACACACACACACACACACACACACACACACACACACACACACACACACACACACACACACACACACACACACACACACACACACACACACACACACACACACACACACACACACACACACACACAGGCTATGAGGACAAGAACAGACATTTCCAATTCCTACTATTTTCTGTCTTTTTCAAGAGAACACTGTGAAAGCCTCAACATGAACCCAAGCGGCCAATCATGAAAGATACAGGCTGTCCCAGGCTTTGAATTCAACTCCTCAGAGAAGAGTCAGGTGTGCAAGTGCTTGGCAGGAACAAAGACTGCACCAAAACCTGTAGGTTAGGACCCAGGTTTGTAGGTTATGACCCAGGTTTGTAGCTTAGGGCCCAGGTTTGTAGGTTAGGACCCAGGTTTGTAGGTTAGGACCCAGGTTTGTAGGTTAGGACCGAGGTTTGTAGGTTAGGACCCAGGTTTGTAGGTTAGGGCCCAGGTTTGTAGGTTAGGACCCAGGTTTGTAGGTTAGGACCCAGGTTTGTAGGTTAGGGCCCAGGTTTGTAGGTTAGGACCCAGGTTTGTAGGTTAGGACCCAGGTTTGTAGGTTAGGACCCAGGTTTGGTTAAGTAACTTTTTTCAATTACAGGCTCAAAATGGCCAGAAACAAAGAACTTTCTTCTGAAACGTGTCAGTCTATTCCTGTTCTGTGAAATGACGGCTATTCCATGTGAGAAATTGCCAAGGAACTGAAGATCTCGTACAACGCTGTGTACTAATCCCTTCACATAACAGCGAAAACTGTCTCTAACCAGAATAGAAAGAGGAGTGGGAGGCCCCGGTACACAACATAGCAAGAGGACAAGTACATTAGTGTGTCTAGTTTGAGAAACAAACGCCTCACAAGTCCTCAACTGGCAGCTTCATTAAATAGTACCCACAAAACCCCAGTCTCAACGTCAACAGTGAAGAGGCTCCTACACCTGCATTGCTTGCTGTTTGGGGTTTTAGGCTGTGTTTCTGTACAGCACTTTGAGATATAAGCTGATGTACGAAGGGCTAGATAAATACATTTGATTTGATTTGCACTCCGTGACGCTGGCCTTCTAGGCAGAGTTCCTCTGTCCAGTCTCAACGTCAACAGTGAAGAGGCAACTCAGTGACGCTGGCCTTCCAGGCAGAGTTCCTCTGTCCAGTCTCAACGTCAACAGTGAAGAGGCAACTCTGTGACGCTGGCCTTCTAGGCAGAGTTCCTCTGTCCAGTCTCAACGTCAACAGTGAAGAGGCAACTCCGTGACGCTGGCCTTCTAGGCAGAGTTCCTCTGTCCAGTCTCAACGTCAACAGTGAAGAGGCAACTCCGTGACGCTGGCCTTCTAGGCAGAGTTCCTCTGTCCAGTCTCAACGTCAACAGTGAAGAGGCAACTCCGTGATGCTGGCCTTCCAGGCAGAGTTCCTCTGTCCAGTCTCAACGTCAACAGTGAAGAGGCAACTCCGTGACGCTGGCCTTCCAGGCAGAGTTCCTCTGTCCAGTCTCAACGTCAACAGTGAAGAGGCAACTCCGTGACGCTGGCCTTCTAGGCAGAGTTCCTCTGTCCAGTCTCAACGTCAACAGTGAAGAGGCAACTCCGTGACGTTGGCCTTCTAGGCAGAGTTCCTCCGTGTCTGTGTTCTTTTGACCATCTTAATCTTTTATTTTTATTGGCCAGTCTGAGATATGGCTTTTTCTTTGCAACTCTGCCTAGAAAGCCAGCATTCCAGAGTATGTATACACACACACACACACACTTTGATGTTATCACTGATCAAACATGATTGGATAAATCCTGGAAGAGAATGAGACAAACATCTTTTTGATGGAATGCTTTGCTGTGATTGGCTGGTGCTTACCGAACGCCGTGCTCCGGTTGGCCAGTCCAGAGTAGGCATTGCCGCTGGGCGATGAGGTGGCAGGGGAGGACAGGGGGCTATAGGAAGATGGGTCTCCTTGGTAACTGTGGCCGGAGCCTATCCCAAACGGACTGGACTGGGCCTTAGTGGACTGGATAGAGAGAGAGAGAGAAGGAAATAGAGTTGAGTGTGTGTGTTTTACTAGACTAGCAGAGAGACGTGTGTGTTTTACTAGACTAGCAGAGAGACGTGTGTGTTTTACTAGACTAGCAGAGAGACGTGTGTGTTTTACTAGACTAGCAGAGAGACGTGTGTGTTATACTAGACTAGCAGAGAGACGTGTGTGTTTTACTAGACTAGCAGAGAGACGTGTGTGTTGTACTAGACTAGCAGAGAGACGTGTGTGTTGTACTAGACTAGCAGAGAGATGTGTGTGTTGTACTAGACTAGCAGAGAGACGTGTGTGTTTTACTAGACTAGCAGAGAGACGTGTGTGTTTTACTAGACTAGCAGAGAGACGTGTGTGTTTTACTAGACTAGCAGAGAGACGTGTGTGTTGTACTAGACTAGCAGAGAGACGTGTGTGTTTTACTAGACTAGCAGAGAGATGTGTGTGTTTTACTAGACTAGCAGAGAGACGTGTGTGTTTTACTAGACTAGCAGAGAGACGTGTGTGTTTTACTAGACTAGCAGAGAGACGTGTGTGTTGTACTAGACTAGCAGAGAGAGACGTGTGTGTTTTACTAGACTAGCAGAGAGACATGTGTGTTGTACTAGACTAGCAGAGAGACGTGTGTGTTTTACTAGACTAGCAGAGAGACGTGTGTGTTGTACTAGACTAGCAGAGAGAGACGTGTGTGTTTTACTAGACTAGCAGAGAGACGTGTGTGTTTTACTAGACTAGCAGAGAGACGTGTGTGTTTTACTAGACTAGCAGAGAGACGTGTGTGTTGTACTAGACTAGCAGAGAGACGTGTGTGTTGTACTAGACTAGCAGAGAGACGTGTGTGTTGTACTAGACTAGCAGAGAGACGTGTGTGTTGTACTAGACTAGCAGAGAGAGACGTGTGTGTTTTACTAGACTAGCAGAGAGACGTGTGTGTTTTACTAGACTAGCAGAGAGACGTGTGTGTTTTACTAGACTAGCAGAGAGACGTGTGTGTTGTACTAGACTAGCAGAGAGACGTGTGTGTTTTACTAGA
Source organism: Oncorhynchus gorbuscha (assembly GCF_021184085.1). Lineage (NCBI taxonomy): Eukaryota > Metazoa > Chordata > Actinopteri > Salmoniformes > Salmonidae > Oncorhynchus > Oncorhynchus gorbuscha. Next base: position 81,526 of record NW_025746596.1, on the reverse strand, counting down.
CTAGCAGAGAGACGTGTGTGTTTTACTAGACTAGCAGAGAGACGTGTGTGTTTTACTAGACTAGCAGAGAGACGTGTGTGTTTTACTAGACTAGCAGAGAGACGTATGTGTGTTTTACTAGACTAGCAGAGAGACGTGTGTGTTGTACTAGACTAGCAGAGAGAGACGTGTGTGTTTTACTAGACTAGCAGAGAGACGTGTGTGTTGTACTAGACTAGCAGAGAGAGACGTGTGTGTTTTACTAGACTAGCATAGAGAAGTGTGTGTTGTACTAGACTAGCAGAGAGACATGTGTGTTTTACTAGACTAGCAGAGAGACGTGTGTGTTGTACTAGACTAGCAGAGAGAGTGTGTGTTGTACTAGACTAGCAGAGAGACGTGTGTGTTTTACTAGACTAGCATAGAGACGTGTGTGTTTTACTAGACTAGCAGAGAGACGTGTGTGTTTTACTAGACTAGCAGAGAGACGTGTGTGTTGTACTAGACTAGCAGAGAGACGTGTGTGTTTTACTAGACTAGCAGAGAGACGTGTGTGTTGTACTAGACTAGCAGAAAGATGTGTGTTTTACTAGACTAGCAGAGAGACGTGTGTGTTTTACTAGACTAGCAGAGAGATGTGTGTGTTGTACTAGACTAGCAGAGAGACGTGTGTGTTTTAATAGACAAGCAGAGAGACGTGTGTGTTTTACTAGACTAGCAGAGAGACGTGTGTGTTTTACTAGACTAGCAGAGAGACGTGTGTGTTTTACTAGACTAGCAGAGAGACGTATGTGTGTTTTACTAGACTAGCAGAGAGACGTGTGTGTTTTACTAGACTAGCAGAGAGACGTGTGGGTTTTACTAGACTAGCAGAGAGACGTGTGTGTTTTACTAGACTAGCAGAGAGACGTGTGTGTTTTACTAGACTAGCAGAGAGACGTGTGTGTTTACTAGACTAGCAGAGAGACGTGTGTGTTTTACTAGACTAGCAAGAGAGACGTGTGTGTTTTACTAGACTAGCAGAGAGACGTGTGTGTTTTACTAGACTAGCAGAGAGACGTGTGTGTTTTACTAGACTAGCAGAGAGACGTGTGTGTTGTACTAGACTAGCAGAGAGACGTGTGTGTTTTACTAGACTAGCAGAGAGACGTGTGTGTTTTACTAGACTAGCAGAGAGACGTGTGTGTTTTACTAGACTAGCAGAGAGACGTGTGTGTTTTACTAGACTAGCAGAGAGACGTGTGTGTTTTACTAGACTAGCAGAGAGACGTGTGTGTTTTACTAGACTAGCAGAGAGACGTGTGTGTTTTACTAGACTAGCAGAGAGACGTGTGTGTTTTACTAGACTAGCAGAGAGACGTATGTGTGTGTGTGTTACTGGTGTAGGTTGAGAAGACAAATGAGCCTGCTAAACACCATATGCTCAACACACACGCATGTCTTGTGGTCCGATATGCAGATCAGAGAAAACACACCCACACCCACACACACCCACACACACACACACACACACACACACACACACACACACACACACACACACACACACACACACACACACACACACACACACACACACACACACCACCATTACCAGGCTCTGCTGATGAGATTCACTGAAGCGAGGAGAAAGAGAGAGAGAATCTGCATAGCGACCAATGAAACGCATTTCATTAGAAATGCTAATGATGCTATTGGCTAGCAGTAGAGGATTCCTGTTGTCAACCAAAGCAGAGGTGCCTACATTCTGTAGTAGTTATGGGAGTCAGTGTGTGATCAGCGTGTCGTCTGCCTGACTAGAAAACACCTACAACACCTAGGCATTAGATCTGGAATGGAACCAAGTCTGGAGTGATTCTACAGATATTTATACAGTTTCGGATTTCTGTATTCTGTCTGACTCTACTCACAACACAAATCACCCCTGCTACATGTCCAGGTCTGTGTGTTTTACCTGGCCTGAGAAGGTAGGGTCTGTTGTTAGTCCTGTGTGTGAGAGACCTGGCCTGAGAAGGTAGGGTCTGTTGTTAGTCCTGTGTGTGAGAGACCTGGCCTGAGAAGGTAGGTTCTGTTGTTAGTCCTGTGTGTGAGAGACCTGGCCTGAGAAGGTAGGGTCTGTTGTTAGTCCTGTGTGTGAGAGACCTGACCTGAGAAGGTAGGGTCTGTTGTTAGTCCTGTGTGTGAGAGACCTGGCCTGAGAAGGTAGGTTCTGTTGTTAGTCCTGTGTGTGAGAGACCTGGCCTGAGAAGGTAGGGTCTGTTGTTAGTCCTGTGTGTGAGAGACCTGGCCTGAGAAGGTAGGGTCTGTTGTTAGTCCTGTGTGTGAGAGACCTGGCCTGAGAAGGTAGGGTCTGTTGTTAGTCCTGTGTGTGAGAGACCTGGCCTGAGAAGGTAGGTTCTGTTGTTAGTCCTGTGTGTGTTTTACCTGGCCTGAGAAGGTAGGGTCTGTTGTTAGTCCTGTGTGTGAGAGACCTGACCTGAGAAGGTAGGGTCTGTTGTTAGTCCTGTGTGTGAGAGACCTGGCCTGAGAAGGTAGGGTCTGTTGTTAGTCCTGTGTGTGAGAGACCTGGCCTGAGAAGGTAGGGTCTGTTGTTAGTCCTGTGTGTGAGAGACCTGGCCTGAGAAGGTAGGGTCTGTTGTTAGTCCTGTGTGTGATTTACCTGGCCTGAGAAGGTAGGGTCTGTTGTTAGTCCTGTGTGTGTTTTACCTGGCCTGAGAAGGTAGGGTCTGTTGTTAGTCCTGTGTGTGTTTTACCTGGCCTGAGAAGGTAGGGTCTGTTGTTAGTCCTGCGTGTGAGAGACCTGGCCTGAGAAGGTAGGGTCTGTTGTTAGTCCTGCGTGTGAGAGACCTGGCCTGAGAAGGTAGGGTCTGTTGTTAGTCCTGCGTGTGAGAGACCTGGCCTGAGAAGGTAGGGTCTGTTGTTAGTCCTGCGTGTGAGAGACCTGGCCTGAGAAGGTAGAGTCTGTTGTTTGTCCTGTGTGTGTGTGTGTGTACCTGGCCAGAGAACGGGGGTCTGTTGCCAGTCCAGGCCACCTGTCCTGGGTTGAGCTGTCTGGAGATCTGAGCTAGGTTCTGATTGGACGATCCCGACGGCTGGATATCGTTCACCCCTGGGACATGGATCACTGAGGAGCTGTGTAAAACACACAGACAGACAGACAGCATTCCAAGTAAATGTGTGACATGAGAGCCTTTAAATAGACCCCATGCAGACGGTCATATTTAGTTTATACTTTAACAACACATTTAACTGTTCACATCTGTCAACTCTAGTCTGCTCAGTTGTTCAACCATCACCTGAGGCCCTGTCTTTCCCCACGGCTTTCAACTTTAAACACACACGCGAATGTGCTTGCATGCACGTACACACAGACCCACACACAACCCACAGAGACCCACACAGACAGACAGAGAGGTGTACCTGAAGCTCTTGGCAGAGTGTCCGGGCTGGAAGGGAGAGTTCTGGGAGTAGAGCTGCTGACCTCCCGCTGTAGACGAAGGAACCATCATCTTCTTCTCACCAGCTGGAACCACACAATACACACACCACAATACACACACCGTTTATAGAGATATATAGAGGGAGAGACACAATACACACACCGTTTATAGAGATATATAGAGGGAGAGACACAATACACACACCGTTTATAGAGATATATAGAGGGAGAGACACAATACACACACCGTTTATAGAGATATATAGAGGGAGAGACACAATACACACACCGTTTATAGAGATATATAGAGGGAGAGACACAATACACACACCACTGTTTATAGAGATATATAGAGGGAGAGACACAATACACACACTGTTTATAGAGATATATAGAGGGAGAGACACAATACACACACCGTTTATAGAGATATATAGAGGGAGAGACACAATACACACACCGTTTATAGAGATATATAGAGGGTGAGACACAATACACACACTGTTTATAGAGATATATAGAGGGAGAGACACAATACACACACTGTTTATAGAGATATATAGAGGGAGAGACACAATACACACACTGTTTATAGAGATATATAGAGGGAGAGACACAATACACACACCGTTTATAGAGATATATAGAGGGAGAGACACAATACACACACCGTTTATAGAGATATATAGAGGGAGAGACACAATACACACACCGTTTATAGAGATATATAGAGGGAGAGACACAATACACACAGCGTTTATAGAGATATATAGAGGGAGAGACACAATACACACAGCGTTTATAGAGATATATAGAGGGAGAGACACAATACACACACCGTTTATAGAGATATATAGAGGGAGAGACACAATACACACACCGTTTATAGAGACATATAGAGGGAGAGACATTCAGAGAAATATATTTAGAAAGAGAGACATTTAGAAAGAGGTAGAGACAGACAAAGAGACATTCAGAGAGGCATACAGAGAGAAAGAAAAACAGAGAGAGGGAGAGACAGAGGGAGAGAGACAGAGAGAGAGAGGGGGAGACAGAGAGTGGAGACAGACAGAGAGCGGGAGAGAGAGAGAGGGAGACAGACAGAGAGGGGGAGACAGAGAGAGAGGGAGAGAGATAGGGAGAGAGGGAGACAGACAGAGAGGGAGAGACAGAGAGATAGGGAGGGAGAGGGAGACAGACAGAGAGGAAAAAGAGAGATGGAGGGAGACAGAGAGGGAGAGACAGAGAGAGAGAGAGAAACAGAGAGGGGGAGACAGAGAGAGAGAGGGAAAGAGAGACAGACAGAGAGGAAAAAAGAGAGATGGAGGGAGACAGAGAGGGAGAGACAGAGAGAGAGACAGAGAGGAAAAAAGAGAGATGGAGGGAGACAGAGAGAGAGAGACAGAGAGAGGACACAGACAGAGAGAAGGAGACAGACAGAGAGGAAAAAAGAGAGATGGAGGGAGACAGAGAGGGAGAGACAGAGAGAGAGACAGAGAGGGGGAGACAGAGAGAGAGGGAGAGAGATAGGGAGAGAGAGGGAGACAGACAGAGAGGAAAAAGAGAGATGGAGGGAGACAGAGAGGGAGACACAGAGAGAGAGAGAGAGAAACAGAGAGGGGGAGACAGAGAGAGAGAGGGAAAGAGAGACAGACAGAGAGGAAAAAAGAGAGATGGAGGGAGACAGAGAGGGAGAGACAGAGAGAGAGACAGAGAGGAAAAAAAGAGAGATGGAGGGAGACAGAGAGAGAGAGGGAGAGAGATAGGGAGAGAGAGGGAGACAGACAGAGAGGAAAAAAGAGAGATGGAGGGAGACAGAGAGGGAGAGACAGAGAGAGGACACAGACAGAGAGAAGGAGACAGACAGAGAGGAAAAAAGAGAGATGGAGGGAGACAGAGAGGGAGAGACAGAGAGATAGGGAGGGAGACAGAGAGGGAGAGACAGAGAGATAGGGAGGGAGACAGAGAGGGAGAGACAGAGAGATAGGGAGGGAGAGAGACAAACAGAAACATTCAGAGAGAGGGAGAAAGAGCTAAAAATATACCACAGTCAGAGAAAGGGAGGGAATGGAGAGGGAGAGAGAGAGAAAGTTCAGTTCTGATTGAGTTGTGTGGAGGTTGTTTTACATTTATCCCCTGGATGAAAGACCACCATCACAACCAACCGTCTACCATGGGCCTTTCAACACACACTGGCTGATTAACACTTATCAACACACAACACACACACACACACACACACACACACACACACACACACACACACACACACACACACACACACACACACACACACACACACACACACACACACACACACACACACACACACACACACACACACACACACACACACACACACACACGACGAGTAGAGGTGAGAAAATAACTAGATGTCGTACAGCCAGAGATGCCGGAGTACATGTCAGCAAAGCGTGGGTCTCTCTCTTGTGAGAACATGGTGTCCGTCTTGTCAGTGTTCTTTCCCGCCTCGTGAACCCCTCCTCCCACACTGGGAACGGGCACCTGGAGGGAGACAGGAGGGAAGGATAACTTCATTTACTAAAACTAACTTGATTTATACAAGGGTGTGAGTATATCCGCCTTGCAAATGTACAGTCAACAGCTAGAAAGAGAGGAGGGAAGGACCTCTTCACTTAATGAAACCCTAGAAACTGATGTACAGTCAACAGCTAGAAAGAGAGGAGGGAAGGACCTCTTTCTTCACTTAATGAAACCCTAGAAACTGATGTACAGTCAACAGCTAGAAAGAGAGGAGGGAAGGACCTCTTCACTTAATGAAACCCTAGAAACTGATGTACAGTCAACAGCTAGAAAGAGAGGAGGGAAGGACCTCTTTCTTCACTTAATGAAACCCTAGAAACTGATGTACAGTCAACAGCTAGAAAGAGAGGAGGGAAGGACCTCTTCACTTAATGAAACCCTAGAAACTGATGTACAGTCAACAGCTAGAAAGAGAGGAGGGAAGGACCTCTTCACTTAATGAAACCCTAGAAACTGATGTACAGTCAACAGCTAGAAAGAGAGGAGGGAAGGACCTCTTCACTTAATGAAACCCTAGAAACTGATGTACAGTCAACATCTAGAAAGAGAGGAGGGAAGGACCTCTTCACTTAATGAAACCCTAGAAACTGATGTACAGTCAACATCTAGAAAGAGAGGAGGGAAGGACCTCTTCACTTAATGAAACCCTAGAAACTGATGTACAGTCAACATCTAGAAAGAGAGGAGGGAAGGACCTCTTCACTTAATGAAACCCTAGAAACTGATGTACAGTCAACATCTAGAAAGAGAGGAGGGAAGGACCTCTTCACTTAATGAAACCCTAGAAACTGATGTACAGTCAACAGCTAGAAAGAGAGGAGGGAAGGACCTCTTCACTTAATGAAACCCTAGAAACTGATGTACAGTCAACATCTAGAAAGAGAGGAGGGAAGGACCTCTTCACTTAATGAAACCCTAGAAAGTATTTATACAGCAGGATTTGGATCAATTCCATTTGAATTTAGTCAGTTGAGGAGCTAAACTGAAATTCTAATTTCAATGATTTTTTTCCCTCAGACAATCATTGAGGAATAATTCCGTTTCTGTTTACTTCCTGATTTGACTGAATTAAAATGGAATTGACCCCAAGCCTGTTATACAGTTGAGCCTCTTAAATGTCCAATGCAGCCATTTTTCTATAAAAAATTGTCATAAAGAAACAAAAGAGCAATTTCTGTGAAGGGAAAACTGAAAACTAGCTGATATTGGCAGAGAGGTTTGGAACTCTTTCTTATTGGTCTATTAACTAATTGCCCACCTGGTGATGTTACCAGGCAGACCAAAACTCCATCCCACCAAAAAACAGGCTGAAATTTCAGGCGGTCTTTTCAAATAGCTCTTAACCTAAAAAAGGGCATTATCATAATATTCACAATTTCACAGTATTATTCCAACATTATAGTATGTAAATATATATAAAACAGAGGAAAATCACATTTTTGACTGCACTGGGCCTTTAATGATATACAATGAACAGCTTCAGAAGCTGTCTAGCATGAAAAGCCAGGGGTATGGACAGGTAAGTAAGCTACACTGGGTACAGTGGGTATAGGGAAGACACAATGTGATATGTTGTATTATCAACAGGCAGCTATAGGGGTCCTGTGGGGTACCTGTGATAGGTCGTAGGCTGTCAGGCCGTCTCTCTGATGGACCTCCAGCTCTGCCTGCTGCTGCTGTTGGAGCTGCCTGGAGAACACACACAATGACAACACATTAATACACATTAACACAATACCATCACTTTGATACGTTTCCTCTTTAGACTGTATTATTAGTAACAGATGGTCAAGTTAGTGATACACAATAACAAAACACCAGCATCCGAACATACCAGCCAGATACCACACCTGGCACCCTAACGACTGTAGAACATATCAGCAAGATACCACACCTGGCACCCTAACGGCTGTAGAACATATCAGCAAGATACCACACCTGGCACCCTAACGGCTGTAGAACATATCAGCAAGATACCACACCTGGCACCCTAATGGCTGTAGAACATACCAGCAAGATACCACACCTGGCACCCTAACGGCTGTAGAACAAATCAGAAAGATAACACACCTGGCACCCTAACGGCTGTAGAACAAATCAGCAAGATACCACACCTGGCACCCTAACGGCTGTAGAACAAATCAGAAAGATACCACACCTGGCACCCTAACGGCTGTAGAACAAATCAGAAAGATACAAATCACACCTGGCACCCTAACGGCTGGAGAACATACCAGCAAGATACCACACCTGGCACCCTAACGGCTGTAGAACAAATCAGAAAGATACCACACCTGGCACCCTAACGGCTGTAGAACAAATTAGCAAGATACCACACCTGGCACCCTAACGGCTGGAGAACATACCAGCAAGATACCACACCTGGCACCCTAACGGCTGTAGAACAAATCAGCAAGATACCACACCTGGCACCCTAACGGCTGGAGAACATACCAGCAAGATACCACACCTGGCACCCTAACGGCTGTAGAACATACCAGCAAGATACCCTAACGGCTGTAGAACAAATCAGCAAGATACCACACCTGGCACCCTAACGGCTGTAGAACAAATCAGCAAGATACCACACCTGGCACCCTAACGGCTGTAGAACAAATCAGCAAGATACCACACCTGGCACCCTAACGGCTGTAGAACAAATCAGCAAGATACCACACCTGGCACCCTAACGGCTGTAGAACATATCAGCAAGATACCACACCTGGCACCCTAACGGCTGTAGAACAAATCAGCAAGATACCACACCTGGCACCCTAACGGCTGTAGAACAAATCAGCAAGATACTACACCTGGCACCCTAACGGCTGTAGAACAAATCAGAACATTGACCGACTGGAAAAACCTAAGGGTCCTTTGTGAATGTACTATTAAATACAGACTACAAGCTGGTCTGTCCATCTGTGCTGAATGACTATAGGGGGTAACAGACTGCTCTCTCTCCTCTCCATCCCTTTCTGTCTTTATCATCCCTTGTTTTCTCTATTTCCCTTGTTTTCTCTCCCTACTCACAGCTGTCCAGGCTCTGCCTCTTAACAAGGAGCAGATTCTAACTGTGTCTTCTATATACTGTGAAACAACAGATTCTAACTGTCTTCTATACACTGGGAAACAACAGATTCTAACTGTGTCTTCTATACACTGTGAAACAACAGATTCTAACTGTCTTCTATACACTGGGAAACAACAGATTCTAACTGTCTTCTATACACTGGGAAACAACAGATTCTAACTGTGTCTTCTATACACTGTGAAACAACAGATTCTAACTGTCTTCTATACACTGTGAAACAACAGATTCTAACTGTCTTCTATACACTGTGAAACAACAGATTCTAACTGTCTTCTATACACTGTGAAACAACAGATTCTAACTGTCTTCTATACACTGTGAAACAACAGATTCTAACTGTGTCTTCTATACACTGGGAAACAACAGATTCTAACTGTGTCTTCTATACACTGTGAAACAACAGATTCTAACTGTGTCTTCTATACACTGTGAAACAACAGATTCTAACTGTGTCTTCTATATACTGTGAAACAACAGATTCTAACTGTGTCTTCTATACACTGTGAAACAACAGATTCTAACTGTGTCTTCTATACACTGTGAAACAACAGATTCTAACTGTGTCTTCTATACACTGTGAAACAACAGATTCTAACTGTGTCTTCTATACACTGGGAAACAACAGATTCTAACTGTGTCTTCTATACACTGTGAAACAACAGATTCTAACCGTGTCTTCTATACACTGTGAAACAACAGATTCTAACTGTGTCTTCTATACACTGTGAAACAACAGATTCTAACTGTGTCTTCTATACACTGTGAAACAACAGATTCTAACTGTGTCTTCTATACACTGTGAAACAACAGATTCTAACTGTGTCTTCTATACACTGTGAAACAACAGATTCTAACTGTGTCTTCTATACACTGTGAAACAACAGATTCTAACTGTGTCTTCTATACACTGTGAAACAACAGATTCTAACTGTGTCTTCTATACACTGTGAAACAACAGATTCTAACTGTCTTCTATACACTGGGAAACAACAGATTCTAACTGTGTCTTCTATACACTGTGAAACAACAGATTCTAACTGTGTCTTCTATACACTGTGAAACAACAGATTCTAACTGTCTTCTATACACTGTGAAACAACAGATTCTAACTGTCTTCTATACACTGTGAAACAACAGATTCTAACTGTCTTCTATACACTGTGAAACAACAGATTCTAACTGTGTCTTCTATACACTGTGAAACAACAGATTCTAACTGTGTCTTCTATACACTGTGAAACAACAGATTCTAACTGTGTCTTCTATACAATGTGAAACAACAGATTCTAACTGTCTTCTATACACTGTGAAACAACAGATTCTAACTGTGTCTTCTATACACTGTGAAACAACAGATTCTAACTGTGTCTTCTATACACTGTGAAACAACAGATTCTAACTGTCTTCTATACACTGTGAAACAACAGATTCTAACTGTGTCTTCTATACACTGTGAAACAACAGATTCTAACTGTCTTCTATACACTGTGAAACAACAGATTCTAACTGTGTCTTCTATACACTGTGAAACAACAGATTCTAACTGTGTCTTCTATACACTGTGAAACAACAGATTCTAACTGTCTTCTATACACTGTGAAACAACAGATTCTAACTGTGTCTTCTATACACTGTGAAACAACAGATTCTAACTGTTTCTTCTATACACTGGGAAACAACAGATTCTAATTCAGTACTCTCAAAAACAAGCCTTTTGGGATGTAATGAATAACATGATCTGGGTCCCAAATGGCACCCTTTTCCCTTCATAGCTTCCTATGGGCCCTGGTCAATAGTAGTGCATTCTTAGGGTACCAGCTGGGATACATCCATTGTTGCAGAGTCAGTGTATTCTGAATGCCTAAACGAGAAGAGCAACACCTGCATGCAAACAAATATTCCCAATAGTCAATGTGGCGGCAATAAGATGTTTCAAGAGCTGTTTTTAAACTCAAAACCATGTCCAGACAGAATGTCTCCTGTCAGCTCTTAAGCATCATTAGTAAGCTGGCAACAGAATGTCTGTATTTCTCTCTCTCTCTCTCTCTCTCACTCACCACACACACACAAACAGGCAGATAAACTTTACACACACACACACACACTTGTGCCTCGAATCCATTTGTCGCTGGCAAATTGCACCACAGCATCTAATTCAGGCCCTTAATTTCAGAAGCCTCGGAGTGATTTCCTGCTAAGTTATTTTCTGGAGCATCCAACCCTGACATTTCCTATTTACCCAGAGAGAAACAAACTGTTTTTCTTCTCCTGCCATGAGAAGTATACAGCTCTCTCTCTCTGAGGAGACGTGATGAGGAGGAGGAGGCCACTTTACACTACAGAGGACCAGTTGGGTTTGAGTCCACAGACAGAAAGACCTTAGGAAATTGACAGATCATCTCTGTTTGTCTCTTTTTGCTTTCTCTCTCTAAGTACATCACAACAGTCCTCCTTTCTTGTCTCAAATAAATGACTGAATATCTAAGAGAAAGAATGAGAAAGAGAAACTACTTCCTCCTTTCCTGCCTCAAATCAATTCCTGAATGTCAAAGAGAGAGAGAGGTGGAAACACTTGTGTTAACAACATGAACGCGTCCCCTAGCAGTGTACATAGACTGGTGCTGTTCTGAACTTAGTGGCCCTGGCCGTCACAGCCTATAAGAGCCTAGCGTCTGACAACAGACCAAATGTGAGTAACTAGAATACATGACGGCCAGAGCGCCAGTGTGTGTATGCCTGTGTGTTTGTGTCCAGATCAAAAACACCTGTTTCTAGGAATAAAGAACTTCCACTGAGGAAAACAAACTACTTCAAAAGCCCATTATGTCAAGTGTTGCTTAGTGTCCTCTCAAAGAGACACTCAGTGAAAATGCTCTCTCTCTCTCCCAGAAGAGAGGGGAGTAGAGGAGAATAGGAGGTAGAGGTGTAGGGAGAGAGGAGGGGTGAGCACACAGAGGGTCACCTGGACTAAGATGGATAACACTTGGCCAGGAAAACTCCAGAGGATATTTGAACTTCTGAAGAATGTGCAAAAATAGGTCCAGCCAGTTACACACTCTCCTGTTGAACCACCTCTACAGCACAGTTACACACTCTCCTGTTGAACCACCTCTACAGCACAGTTACACACTCTCCTGTTGAACCACCTCTACAGCACAGTTACACACTCTCCTGTTGAACCACCTCTACAGCACAGTTACACACTCTCCTGTTGAACCACCTCTACAGCACAGTTACACACTCTCCTGTTGAACCACCTCTACAGCACAGTTACACACTCTCCTGTTGAACCACCTCTACAGCACAGTTACACACTCTCCTGTTGAACCACCTCTACAGCACAGTTACACACTCTCCTGTTGAACCACCTCTACAGCACAGTTACACACTCTCCTGTTGAACCACTTCTACAGCACAGTTACACACTCTCCTGTTGAACCACCTCTACAGCACAGTTACACACTCTCCTGTTGAACCACCTCTACAGCACAGTTACACACTCTCCTGTTGAACCACCTCTACAGCACAGTTACACACTCTCCTGTTGAACCACCTCTACAGCACAGTTACACACTCTCCTGTTGAACCACCTCTACAGCACAGTTACACACTCTCCTGTTGAACCACCTCTACAGCACAGTTACACACTCTCCTGTTGAACCACCTCTACAGCACAGTTACACACTCTCCTGTTGAACCACCTCTACAGCACAGTTACACACTCTCCTGTTGAACCACCTCTACAGCACAGTTACACACTCTCCTGTTGAACCACCTCTACAGCACAGTTACACACTCTCCTGTTGAACCACCTCTACAGCACAGTTACACACTCTCCTGTTGAACCACCTCTACAGCACAGTTACACACTCTCCTGTTGAACCACCTCTACAGCACAGTTACACACTCTCCTGTTGAACCACCTCTACAGCACAGTTACACACTCTCCTGTTGAACCACCTCTACAGCACAGTTACACACTCTCCTGTTGAACCACCTCTACAGCACAGTTACACACTCTCCTGTTGAACCACCTCTACAGCACAGTTACACACTCTCCTGTTGAACCACCTCTACAGCACAGTTACACACTCTCCTGTTGAACCACCTCTACAGCACAGTTACACACTCTCCTGTTGAACCACCTCTACAGCACAGTTACACACTCTCCTGTTGAACCACCTCTACAGCACAGTTACACACTCTCCTGTTGAACCACCTCTACAGCACAGTACACACTCTCCTGTTGAACCACCTCTACAGCACAGTTACACACTCTCCTGTTGAACCACCTCTACAGCACAGTTACACACTCTCCTGTTGAACCACCTCTACAGCACAGTTACACACTCTCCTGTTGAACCACCTCTACAGCACAGTTACACACTCTCCTGTTGAACCACCTCTACAGCACAGTTACACACTCTCCTGTTGAACCACCTCTACAGCACAGTTACACACTCTCCTGTTGAACCACCTCTACAGCACAGTTACACACTCTCCTGTTGAACCACCTCTACAGCACAGTTACACACTCTCCTGTTGAACCACCTCTACAGCACAGTTACACACTCTCCTGTTGAACCACCTCTACAGCACAGTTACACACTCTCCTGTTGAACCACCTCTACAGCACAGTTACACACTCTCCTGTTGAACCACCTCTACAGCACAGTTACACACTCTCCTGTTGAACCACCTCTACAGCACAGTTACACACTCTCCTGTTGAACCACCTCTACAGCACAGTTACACACTCTCCTGTTGAACCACCTCTACAGCACAGTTACACACTCTCCTGTTGAACCACCTCTACAGCACAGTTACACACTCTCCTGTTGAACCACCTCTACATCACAGTTACACACTCTCCTGTTGAACCACCTCTACAGCACAGTTACACACTCTCCTGTTGAACCACCTCTACAGCACAGTTACACACTCTCCTGTTGAACCACCTCTACAGCACAGTTACACACTCTCCTGTTGAACCACCTCTACAGCACAGTTACACACTCTCCTGTTGAACCACCTCTACAGCAGTTACACACTCTCCTGTTGAACCACCTCTACAGCACAGTTACACACTCTCCTGTTGAACCACCTCTACAGCACAGTTACACACTCTCCTGTTGAACCACCTCTACAGCACAGTTACACACTCTCCTGTTGAACCACCTCTACAGCAGTTACACACTCTCCTGTTGAACCACCTCTACAGCAGTTACACACTCTCCTGTTGAACCACCTCTACAGCACAGTTACACACTCTCCTGTTGAACCACCTCTACAGCAGTTACACACTCTCCTGTTGAACCACCTCTACAGCAGTTACACACTCTCCTGTTGAACCACCTCCACAGCACTCTGCATCACACGGTCGGGTGATGAAAATGGAACCGGTTATTTATTTATTTCACATCAGGGTCAGAGGTTCAGAGTGTGTGTGTCTGATGTGTGTGCTTGTAAGTGTGTGTGTGCACTTGTACGTGCGTATATGTATGCTTGAAAGTGTGTAAGTGTGTGTGTGCACTTGTACATGCGCACCTGTACGTGCGTGTGTGTAAGTGTGTGTGTGCACTTGTACATGCGTATTTGTAGGTGCGTGTGTGTAAGCACTTGTACATGCGCACCTGTACGTGCATGTGTGTAAGTGTGTGTGTGTGTGTGATGCAGATGAGTGGCTAAGGTTTATAATGTGTTGTGGTTCTGCTCTGATGCCCCTGGGTAAACTCCAGCAGTGTTAAAACAGTGGATAGGGAATGGCTTCATTGGTGACTTGGCTGCTATGGTGTGTGTGTGTGTGTGTTCTCTGCCCACACATTCAGAGCTGGCCTAATAGTGGAGTTCTGAGGGAAGCAGCCAGGTCACGCAGCAGTGGCTGATGGGATGTAGCAAGTGTGCAAGCGGGCAGCCTGAGGCTTGTAGCCATGGTAACAATACCAATGCACACACACACACACAAAAGCCCTCCACGGATGACTTCCTAAAGAGAAACAGTCCCAGAAACAGGAACAGAAGTGGAGGCTAGCCTCTAACATCTCAGTTTATGGTTCCTACCTAGAGCCAGCCAACATGACTAATTATTACAGATGGCTCTGTTTGGCTTGATCAACAACTGAGGCACACTGAGACGGGGCAGTGTGTGAGGTGTGGGTCTGTCATGGCTCCAAAGTCATCTCCTTCTGCACTCCTACAGGCTAAAGGACAGTCAGGAAGCCCGTTGGAACATAGACCACACTACCATGCAGCTGCTACAACACTGTTGGAGATGTTAGAATACACACTCTCCATTACAATGCTGCCATTCCCTTTAATCCAGATACACTGTATGACCACCAGTATGTGGACACCTGCTCGTTGAACATCTCATTCCCTTTAATCCAGATACACTGTATGACCACCAGTATGTGGACACCTGCTCGTTGAACATCTCATTCCCTTTAATCCAGATACACTGTATGACCACCAGTATGTGGACACCTGCTCGTTGAACATCTCATTCCCTTTAATCCAGATACACTGTATGACCACCAGTATGTGGACACCTGCTCGTTGAACATCTCATTCCCTTTAATCCAGATACACTGTATGACCACCAGTATGTGGACACCTGCTCGTTGAACATCTCATTCCCTTTAATCCAGATACACTGTATGACCACCAGTATGTGGACACCTGCTCGTTGAACATCTCATTCCCTTTAATCCAGATACACTGTATGACCACCAGTATGTGGACACCTGCTCGTTGAACATCTCATTCCCTTTAATCCAGATACACTGTATGACCACCAGTATGTGGACACCTGCTCGTTGAACATCTCATTCCCTTTAATCCAGATACACTGTATGACCACCAGTATGTGGACACCTGCTCGTTGAACATCTCATTCCCTTTAATCCAGATACACTGTATGACCACCAGTATGTGGACACCTGCTCGTTGAACATCTCATTCCAGAATCATGGGCTTTAGTGTGGAGTTGTTCCCCCCCTTTGCTGCTATAACAGCCTCCACTCTTCTGGGAAGGTTTCCACTAGATGTTGGAACATTGCTGCTATAACAGCCTCCACTCTTCTGGGAAGGTTTTCCACTAGATGTTGGAACATTGCTGCTATAACAGCCCCCACTCTTCTGGGAAGGCTTTCCACTAGATGTTGGAACATTGCTGCTATAACAGCCTCCACTCTTCTGGGAAGGTTTCCACTAGATGTTTGAACATTGCTGCTATAACAGCCTCCACTCTTCTGGGAAGGCTTTCCACTAGATGTTGGAACATTGCTGCTATAACAGCCTCCACTCTTCTGGGAAGGCTTTCCACTAGATGTTGGAACATTGCTGCTATAACAGCCCCCACTCTTCTGGGAAGGCTTTCCACTAGATGTTTGAACATTGCTGCTATAACAGCCTCCACTCTTCTGGGAAGGCTTTCCACTAGATGTTTGAACATTGCTGCTATAACAGCCTCCACTCTTCTGGGAAGGTTTCCACTAGATGTTGGAACATTGCTGCTATAACAGCCCCCACTCTTCTGGGAAGGCTTTCCACTAGATGTTTGAACATTGCTGCTATAACAGCCTCCACTCTTCTGGGAAGGCTTTCCACTAGATGTTTGAACATTGCTGCTATAACAGCCTCCACTCTTCTGGGAAGGTTTCCACTAGATGTTGGAACATTGCTGCTATAACAGCCCCCACTCTTCTGGGAAGGCTTTCCACTAGATGTTGGAACATTACTGCGGGGACTTTCTTCCATTCAGCCATAAGAGCGTTAGTGAGGTCGGGCACTGATGTTGGGAGATTAGGCCTGGCTTGCAGTCAGCATTCCAATTCAGCCTTTTCAATGGGGTTGAGGTTAGGGCTCTGTGCAGGCCAGTCAAGTTCTTCCACACCAATCTCGACAAACCATTTCTATATGGACCTCACTTTATGCATATTGTCATGCTGAAACAGCAAAGGGCCTTCCCCAAACTGTTGCCACAAAGTTGGAAGCACAGAATTGTCTAGAATGTCATTGTATGCTGTAGTGTTAATATCTTCCTTCACTGCAACTAAGGGGCCCGAACCATGAAAAACAGGCACTATGCATCTCCTGGCATCTGCCAAACCCAGAATTGCCAGTTGGACTGCCAGATGGTGAAGGGTGATTCATCACTCCAGAAAACGTGTTTCCACTGCTCCAGAGTCCAATGGCGGTGAGCTTTACACCACTCCAGCCGACGCTTGGCATTGTGCATGGTGATCTTAGGCTTGTGTGGGGCTGCTCGCCAAAACCCATCTCATGAAGCTCCTCACGAACAGTTCTTGTGCTGACATCTCTTCCAGAGGCAGTTTGGAACTCAGTAGTGAGTGTTGCCACCGAGGACAGACCATTTAGCATGGGCAGAAAATGTACAAACTGACTGCTTGGAAAGGTGGCATCCTATGACGGTGCCACATTGAAAGTCAGAGCTCTTCAGTACAGGCCATTATACTGCCAATGTTTGTCTGT
Source organism: Oncorhynchus gorbuscha (assembly GCF_021184085.1). Taxonomy (NCBI): domain Eukaryota; kingdom Metazoa; phylum Chordata; class Actinopteri; order Salmoniformes; family Salmonidae; genus Oncorhynchus; species Oncorhynchus gorbuscha. The sequence goes on along the minus strand of NW_025746596.1, from coordinate 63,959 downwards.
GGAGATTGCATGGCTGTGTGTTCAATTATACACCTGTCAGCAACGGGTGTGGCTGAAATAGCCTAATCTACTAATTTGAAGGGGTATGCATATACTATTGTATGCATATTGTAGGTGCAGATTCACCATGCATGGTATGGTATTGTCATTGTCCAAGGCCCACAGTGTGTACTGCAGCCAGCTCTGAAATAACAGGGCTTTCTCCACTGGCTTCCCCCACAACTACATCTTATTTGATTTATTTGGTCCAGTAGTAGTCGCTACCACAGTAGTGGCATATGGCCTGCACTCTGTGTGTGTGTATGTGTGTGTGTGTGGTTATATATGGGCTGTATACATAGATATATGCCCAGCTAGTTCTCCAGAAATGATTGATTGTGTAACCTATCGTTGGTGAAGAGATATCCTATATGAGAGGGGTATAACCCAGAAGAGTAACGACATTGTCCAGATCCCTATATTCTTTCCCTAATATATGAAGTGTGCACGCATTCACTCCCCCCTCAAGAATGTTAAAGCATTGGGCTACGTCCCAAATGGCATCCTACTTCCTACATAGTGCAGTGGTTTTGACCAGGGCCCATAGGAAAGAAATCTGGCAGTCGCTCAACATCAATCAGACACTCTGAAATCTTGGAGGGGAAGTGAACGAGGGCACACCAGAGATGACAGAGAAGAAACAGAGTGGTGTCTCTCACGGACAATACATTTACTACAGAGTAACACTCAGTTACACCAACAACCAGACGGTCTGTCTCATAACCCTGTGTGTGTGTATGTGTGTCGCTGGGTGAGACTGGCTCAGGTACCCCAGTGGTCAGACAACTGTTGTAGAGGGTTGATGAATGAGATGAGATATTTTATGCAGCCTATAAATCTACCAACCCAGTCTGTAGTCAGCCAGGTTTCCACTGCCCCGGCTCTCACCTCAGCTAGAGAGAACACTCCCACACAACGGAGCACACACTGGGATACACACACACACACACACACACACACACACACACACACACACACACACACACACACACACACACACACACACACACACACACACACACACACACACACACACACACACACACACACACACACACACACACACACACACACACACACAGGAATGTTTACTCCGCAAATCTGATCTCCAGAAACATTATGTTACTTCCTTCCTTAAGTCATTATAATGTCTGAGGAAATTGAGAAAATGATGTTTCAGAGCATGTTTCCACACAGACAGACACACACACACACACACACACACACACACACACACACACACACACACACACACACACACACACACACACACACACACACACACACACACACACACACACACACACACACACACACACACACACACACACACGGTGGAGAGATGGTGGAGAGATCAGAACAATCACAATCTAGCAATCTAAAACAAACAGAATAACAGAACTCTTCCAGTGTTTCCTCA
>NW_025746596.1:0-57500 GCF_021184085.1 Oncorhynchus gorbuscha | reverse complement strand
CTGCCATACCAGTCTAATCTCCCCATCCATACCTCTCCTGCCATACCAGTCTAATCTCCCCACCCATACCTCTCCTACTATACCAGTCTAATCTCCCCACCCATACCTCTCCTGCCATACCAGTCTAATCTCCCCACCCATACCTCTCCTGCCATACCAGTCTAATCTTCACACCCATACCTCTCCTACCATACCAGTCTAATCTCCCCACCCATACCTCTCCTACCATACCAGTCTAATCTCCCCACCCATACCTCTCCTACTATATCAGTCTAATCTCCCCACCCATACCAGTCTAATCTCCCCAACCATACCTCTCCTACCATACCAGTCTAATCTCCCCACCCATACCTCTCCTACTATACCAGTCTAATCTCCCCACCCATACCTCTCCTACCATACCAGTCTAATCTCCCCACCCATACATCTCCCCACCCATACCTCTCCTACTATACCAGTCTAATCTCCCCACCCATACCTCTCCTACCATACCAGTCTAATCTCCCTACCCATACCTCACCTACTATACCATTCTGAACAAACACACACCCCTACCTGTCTCTCTCTGATATTCCCTCCATCAGCATACCAGTGAACCTCACCTGTCAATCTGTCTAATGGATGTGCTGCTTTGCATCTAAATGCAAAATGTCTTTCAGTTAGGGGATCTGAAATGGCCATTCATAATGAAAGCTCTGTGGACAATCTCAGAGACATGGAAGAGTGGTGTTCCTTTCACACAGAGGGCACCGCCAGCTAAACAACAGCGGGAGAAGAAATGTCATCTAATTTTGAGGAAAAGGCACAATTTCCTTATTGACTTGTGCAAATGTGGATTAGCCGCGTTTTGACCGCACCTTTTATTCAGAACATATCTCATTGTTTAAACATGGGCTAGGGAGGGAGTGAGCATCCTATTGGTCAGAATGTATGACCTGTGACCTCGGTAACAGAAAGAGACAGTGGAGTAGTCTGTCGTTCCTGGCTGCAAATTCCCTATGTACTGCACCACTGCTGTCCTGAGCCTGGGGCTAAGCAGTACACTGTGTGTATGGAACTGAAAGTGATGTGAGATTCACCTACAGAGACACTGGAAAGTGTGTGTCCGTGCTGGTTTGTCTCTCTGTTTTTGTGCGTGTGTGTATTTGTGTCTTCTAGGTCATGATTACCTGTATGAGAGATTATCCCAGGAAGTGAAAGGCCAGGGCAGGACGGGGCTACAGCCCAGAGGGTGCGCCCAAATGGTACTATATTCCCTACTTAATGCACTACTTCAGACCAGAGCACGTAGTGCACTATAAAGGAATAGGGCGCCATCTGGGACGCAGGTGGTAAGGCGGACCACCAATTATCCCAATACTTCTACTCTACTGTCAGCGACTGAGGCTGGGCTGATAACTACATAGAGAGAGACAGGAGGTAGAGAGGAGGTGAGGGGAAGGGAGAGAAAGAGAGCAGGAGAGAGGGGAGAGAGAGAGGAGGTGAGGGGAAGGGAGAGAAAGAGAGCAGGAGAGAGGGGAGAGAGAGAGGAGGTGAGTGGAAGGGAGAGAAAGAGAGCAGGAGAGAGGGGAGAGAGAGAGGAGGTGAGGGGAAGGGAGAGAAAGAGAGCAGGAGAGAGAGAGAGAGGTGGTGAGGGGAAGGGAGAGAAAGAGAGCAGGAGAGAGGGGAGAGAGAGAGAGGTGAGGGGAAGGGAGAGAAAGAGAGCAGGAGAGAGGGGAGAGAGAGAGAGAGAGGTGAGGGGAAGGGAGAGAAAGAGAGCAGGAGAGAGGGAGAGATAGAGGAGGTGAGGGGAAGGGAGAGAAAGAGAGCAGGAGAGAGGGGAGAGAGAGAGGTGAGGGGAAGGGAGAGAAAGAGAGCAGGAGAGAGGGGAGAGAGAGAGAGGAGGTGAGGGGAAGGGAGAGAAAGAGAGCAGGAGAGAGAGGTGGTGAGGGGAAGGGAGAGAAAGAGAGCAGGAGAGGGGAGAGAGAGAGGAGGTGAGGGGAAGGGAGAGAAAGAGAGCAAGAGAGAGGGGAGAGAGAGAGGAGGTGAGGGGAAGGGAGAGAAAGAGAGCAGGAGAGAGGGGAGAGAGAGAGGAGGTGAGGGGAAGGGAGAGAAAGAGAGCAGGAGAGAGGGGAGAGAGAGAAGAGGTGAGGGGAAGGGAGAGAAAGAGAGCAGGAGAGAGAGAGGAGGTGAGGGGAAGGGAGAGAAAGAGAGCAGGAGAGAGGGGAGAGAGAGAGAGAGGAGGTGAGGGGAAGGGAGAGAAAGAGAGCAGGGAGAGGGGAGAGAGAGAGAGAGGAGGTGAGGGGAAGGGAGAGAAAGAGAGCAGGAGAGGGGAGAGAGAGCGCGAGAGAGAGAGAGAGAGAGAGAGAGAGGAGGTGAGGGGAAGGGAGAGAAAGAGTGCAGGAGAGAGGGGAGAGAGAGAGAGAGGAGGTGAGGGGAAGGGAGAGAAAGAAAGCAAGAGAGAGGGGAGAGAGAGAGGAGGTGAGGGGAAGGGAGAGAAAGAGAGCAGGAGAGGGGGAGAGAGAGAGGAGGTGAGGGGAATGGAGAGAAAGAGAGCAGGAGAGAGAGAGGGAGGTGAGGGGAAGGGAGAGAAAGAGAGCAGGAGAGAGGGGAGACAGAGAGCGAGGAGGTGAGGGGAAGGGAGAGAAAGAGAGCAGGAGAGAGGGAGAGGTGAGGGGAAGGGAGCGAAAGAGCAGGAGAGAGGGGAGAGAGAGAGGAGGTGAGGGGAAGGGAGAGAAAGAGAGCAGGAGAGAGAGGGGTGAGGGGAAGGGAGAGAAAGAGTGCAGGAGAGAGGGAGAGGAGAGAGAGAGAGGTGAGGGAAGGGAGAGAAAGAGAGCAGGAGAGAGGGGAGAGAGAGAGGAGGTGAGGGGAAGGGAGAGAAAGAGAGCAGGAGAGAGGGAGAGAGGAGGAGGTGAGGGGAAGGGAGAGAAAGAGAGCAGGAGGAGAGAGGAGGTGAGGGAAGGGAGAGAAAGAGAGCAGGAGAGAGGGGAGAGAGAGAGGAGGTGAGGGGAAGGGAGAGAAAGAGAGCAGGAGAGAGTGGAGAGAGAGAGGAGGTGAGGGGAAGGGAGAGAAAGAGAGCAGGAGAGAGGGGAGAGAGAGAGGTGAGGGGAAGGGAGAGAAAGAGAGCAGGAGAGAGGAGAGAGAGAGAGGAGGTGAGGGAAGGGAGAGAAAGAGTGCAAGAGAGAGGGAGAGAGAGAGGAGGTGAGGGGAAGGGAGAGAAAGAGAGCAGGAGAGAGAGAGAGGTGAGGGGAAGGGAGAGAAAGAGAGCAGGAGAGAGGGGAGAGAGAGAGGAGGTGAGGGGAAGGGAGAGAAAGAGAGCAGGAGAGAGAGAGAGAGAGAGAGGTGAGGGGAAGGGAGAGAAAGAGAGCAAGAGAGAGGGGAGAGAGAGAGGAGGTGAGGGGAAGGGAGAGAAAGAGAGCAGGAGAGAGTGGAGAGAGAGAGAGGGAAGGGAGAGAAAGAGGCAAGAGAGAGGGAGAGAGAGAGGAGGTGAGGGGAAGGGAGAGAAAGAGAGCAGGAGAGAGTGGAGAGAGAGAGGAGGTGAGGGGAAGGGAGAGAAAGAGTGCAAGAGAGAGGGGAGAGAGAGAGGAGGTGAGGGGAAGGGAGAGAAAGAGAGCAGGAGAGAGAGAGAGAGAGAGAGAGAGAGGAGGTGAGGGGAAGGGAGAGAAAGAGAGCAGGAGAGAGTGGAGAGAGAGAGGAGGTGAGGGGAAGGGAGAGAAAGAGTGCAGGGAAGGGAGAGAAAGAGAGGGGAAGGGAGAGAGAGAGCAGAGAGAGAGAGAGAGAGAGGAGGTGAGGGGAAGGGAGAGAAAGAGTGCAAGAGAGAGGGGAGAGAGAGAGGAGGTGAGGGGGGAAGGGAGAGAAAGAGAGCAGGAGAGAGAGAGGAGGTGAGGGGAAGGGAGAGAAAGAGAGCAGGAGAGAGGGGAGAGAGAGAGAGGAGGTGAGGGGAAGGGAGAGAAAGAGAGCAGGAGAGAGTGGAGAGAGAGAGGAGGTGAGGGGAAGGGAGAGAAAGAGAGCAAGAGAGAGGGGAGAGAGAGAGGAGGTGAGGGGAAGGGAGAGAAAGAGAGCAGGAGAGAGAGAGAGAGGTGGTGAGGGGAAGGGAGAGAAAGAGAGCAAGAGAGAGGGAGAGAGAGAGGAGGTGAGGGGAAGGGAGAGAAAGAGAGCAAGAGAGAGGGGAGAGAGAGAGGAGGTGAGGGGAAGGGAGAGAAAGAGAGCAGGAGAGAGTGGAGAGAGAGGAGGTGAGGGGAAGGGAGAGAAAGAGTGCAAGAGAGAGGGAGAGAGAGAGGAGGTGAGGGAAGGGAGAGAAAGAGAGCAGGAGAGAGTGGAGAGAGAGAGGGGGAAGGGAGAGAAAGGAGCAGGAGAGAGTGGAGAGAGAGTGAGGGGAAGGGAGAGAAAGAGTGCAAGAGAGAGGGGAGAGAGAGAGGAGGTGAGGGGAAGGGAGAGAGAGAAAGAGAGCAGGAGAGAGGGGAGAGAGAGAGGAGGTGAGGGGAAGGGAGAGAGAGAAAGAGAGCAGGAGAGAGGGGAGAGAGGAGGTGAGGGGAAGGGAGAGAAAGAGAGCAGGAGAGAGTGGAGAGAGAGAGGAGGTGAGGGGAAGGGAGAGAAAGAGAGCAGGAGAGAGAGAGAGAGGTGGTGAGGGGAAGGGAGAGAAAGAGAGCAAGAGAGAGGGGAGAGAGAGAGGAGGTGAGGGGAAGGGAGAGAGAGAAAGAGAGCAGGAGAGAGAGAGGAGGTGAGGGGAAGGGAGAGAAAGAGAGCAGGAGAGAGGGGAGAGAGAGAGGAGGTGAGGGGAAGGGAGAGAAAGAGAGCAAGAGAGAGGGAGAGAGAGAGGAGGTGAGGGAAGGGAGAGAAAGAGAGCAAGAGAGAGGGGAGAGAGAGAGGGAGGTGAGGGGAAGGGAGAGAAAGAGAGCAGGAGAGAGTGGAGAGAGAGAGGAGGTGAGGGGAAGGGAGAGAAAGAGTGCAAGAGAGAGGGAGAGAGAGAGGAGGTGAGGGGAAGGGAGAGAAAGAGAGCAGGAGAGGGGGAGAGAGGAGGTGAGGGGAAGGGAGAGAAAGAGAGCAGGAGAGAGGGAGAGAGAGAGTGAGGGGAAGGGAGAGAAAGAGAGCAGGAGAGAGGGAGAGAGAGAGGAGGTGAGGGGAAGGGAGAGAAAGAGAGCAGGAGAGAGTGGAGAGAGAGAGGAGGTGAGGGAAGGGAGAGAAAGAGTGCAAGAGAGAGGGAGAGAGAGAGGAGGTGAGGGAAGGGAGAGAAAGAGAGCAGGAGAGGGGGAGAGAGAGAGGAGGTGAGGGAAGGGAAAGAAAGAGAGCAGGAGAGAGGGGAGAGAGAGAGGAGGTGAGGGAAGGGAAAGAAAGAGAGCAGGAGAGAGGGGAGAGAGAGAGGAGGTGAGGGGAAGGGAGAGAAAGAGAGCAGGAGAGGGGAGAGAGAGAGAGAGGTGAGGGAAGGGAGAGAAAGAGAGCAGGAGAGAGAGAGGAGGTGAGGGGAAGGGAGAGAAAGAGAGCAGGAGAGAGAGGAGGTGAGGGGAAGGGAGAGAAAGAGAGCAGGAGGGGAGAGAGAGAGGGAGCAAGGTAGAGATGGTGTGCAAGAGAACAAAGTGCATTTGAGTGAAAAATACTTACAACCCTTATCTCTATCTCTCAATCTTTCATTACCTGAGCTGGAGTGGTTCCTACACGCTACGTGTGTGTGTGTGTATGTCATTACCTGCCTCTGAGGATTTTAAATGAATTAACAGTCAGTAGGCTGGGAAAACAAAAATGGTTTTCTGCCAAGAAAAACTGTGTTGCACAAAAGTCAATCGCATACAAACCAATCAAAGCTGACACGCCAAAGCTATTGGACTGTCAATACCTGAACACAAAGGTACCAGCGTCTCTCTCTACCTGTCCCTTTACCTGTCCATCTCTCTCTCCCTCTCTCTACCTGTCCCTTTACCTGGCCGTCTGTCTCTCTACCTGTCCGTCTCGCCCCCTCTACCTGTCCCTTTTACCTGTCCATCTCTCCCTCTCCTTACCTGTCCCTTTACCTGTCCCTCTGTCTCTCTATCTGTCCGTCTGTCTCTCTGCCTGTCCGTCTCGCTCTCTCTACCTGTCCCTTGACTTTTCCGTCTCTCTCTACCTGTCCCTTTACCTGTCCGCCTGTCTCTCTACCTGTCCAACTGTCTCTTTACCTGTCTGTCTCGCTCTCTCTACCTGTTCCTTTACTTGTCCGTCTGTCTCTCTACCTGTCCGTCTCGCTCGCTCGCTCTACCTGTCCCTTTACCTGTCCGTCTCGCTCTCCCTACCTGTCCCTTTACCTGTCCGTCTCGCTCTCCCTACCTGTCCCTTTACCCGTCCGTCTCGCTCTCCCTACCTGTCCCTTTACCCGTCCGTCTCGCTCTCCCTACCTGTCCCTTTACCCGTCCGTCTCGCTCTCCCTACCTGTCCCTTTACCTGTCCGTCTCGCTCTCCCTACCTGTCCCTTTACCTGTCCGTCTCGCTCGCTCTACCTGTCTCTCTACCTGTCCGTCTCGCTCGCTCGCTCTACCTGTCCCTTTACCTGTCCGTCTCGCTCTCCCTACCTGTCCCTTTACCTGTCCGTCTCGCTCTCCCTACCTGTCCCTTTACCCGTCCGTCTCGCTCTCCCTACCTGTCCCTTTACCCGTCCGTCTCGCTCTCCCTACCTGTCCCTTTACCCGTCCGTCTCGCTCTCCCTACCTGTCCCTTTACCTGTCCGTCTCGCTCTCCCTACCTGTCCCTTTACCCGTCCGTCTCGCTCTCCCTACCTGTCCCTTTACCTGTCCGTCTCGCTCTCCCTACCTGTCCCTTTACCTGTCCGTCTCGCTCTCCCTACCTGTCCCTTTACCCGTCCGTCTCGCTCTCCCTACCTGTCCCTTTACCCGTCCGTCTCGCTCTCCCTACCTGTCCCTTTACCCGTCCGTCTGTCTCGCTACCTGCATCTCTCTCGCGCTACCTGTGTCTGTCTGGCGCTACCTGTGTGCCTGTCTGTCTGGCGCTACCTGTCTGGCACTACCTGTGTCTGCCTGTCTGTCTGTCTGGCACCACCTGTCTGTCTGTCTGTCGCTATCCGTCTGTCTCTGTCTGTCTGGCGCTACCTGTCTGGCACTACATGTGTTTGTCTGTCTGGCACTACCTATCTGTCTGTCTGTCGCTACATGTCTGTCTGTATGTCTGTCTGACACTACCTGTGTCTGTCCGTCTGGCGCTACCTATCTGTCTGTCTGTCGCTACATGTCTGTCTGTATGTCTGTCTGACACTACCTGTGTCTGTCCGTCTGGCGCTACCTATCTGTCTGCCTGTCGCTACCTGTCTGTCTCTCTGTATATGTGTGTGTGTGTGTGTGTGTGTGTGTGTGTGTGTGTGTGTGTGTGTGTGTGTGTGTGTGTGTGTGTGTGTGTGTGTGTGTGTGTGTGTGTGTGTGTGTGTGTGTGTGTGTGTGTGTGTGTGTGTGTGGGTAAGGTAAGTGTGTGTGGGGTTTCTGTTCCCTGGAAGGAATGTAAAATAATATTGCCCTAACAAAACATTCCTCAAGGATAGTCTCTCTCACACACATACACGTTGATATTTCAACTTTCACCTCATTGCTGGTGTTCAGTACACGGCACTCCCCTGGCAGACACGCTGAACCGCAACGCAGAGGACACACACCTGGGTGCTCAGATAGAAATATATCATGTAGAACAGATCCGTCAGTCCAGTTTATTAGGATTAGGCAATAGGGTTCGCTCTACTCCTTACATTTCTATCCACGACGTTGTGAACGTTTCATCCTTCTGAACAGAACCCTGCAGTGTGGTCCTGTCAGCTGCTGACAGAGCACATCTTAAACCATTACAGATTGGCCAATAGTATTGGCCTGTCTGCCAGTCCTTGGCATGGCTCCAGGCTTTAGACTAGGCAGACGAAGGCACTGGATTTATGACCATTAATTCCCCAGGTGGGTTATTGAGTGTCTTTTAGAATCTTATTAAGTCCGTCGGTAGGTAATGGATGAACAATGTTCTCAATGCTAACTATGATCTTGATGGTTTGGTGGAAACTCGCCCCTGAGAAAGAGCATGTTTTTGATAGCTTCATTTACAGGTTAGTCTAGGGTTGGAAAATTCCAGTAACTTTCCCCAATTTCCCAGGTTCTCCCCATGGGCCCGGGTCAGAAGTAGTGGACATCGACCTTAGTCAGGAGTAGTGGACATGGGCCCTGGTCAGGAGTAGCGAACATGGGCCCTGGTCAGGAGTAGCGAACATGGGCCCTGGTCAGAAGTAGCGAACATGGGCCCTGGTCAGGAGTAGTGAACTTGGGCCCTGGTCAGGAGTAGTGAACATGGGCCCTGGTCAGGAGTAGTGAACATGGGCCCTGGTCAGGAGTAGTGAACATGGGCCCTGGTCAGGAGTAGTGAACATGGGCCCTGGTCAGGAGTAGTGAACATGGGCCCTGGTCAGGAGTAGTGAACATGGGCCCTGGTCAGGAGTAGTGAACATGGGCCCTGGTCAGGAGTAGTGAACATGGGCCCTGGTCAGGAGTAGTGAACATTTGTCATTTCTGCTCGGCATTTCTGCTCAGCTGTACTTCTCCACTGGGATGAGAATTCACCAACAGGCATTCTATCAGCAGACAGCACTCTGACTGATGTGTAGCTACTGTTCTCCATCATTCTATCAGCAGACAGCACTCTGACTGATGTAGAGCTACTGTTCTCCATCATTCTATCAGCAGACAGCACTCTGATGTGGAGCTATTGTTCTCCATCATTCTATCAGCAGACAGCACTCTGATGTGGAGAGCTACTGTTCTCCATCATTCTATCAGCAGACAGCACTCTGACTGATGGAGAGCTACTGTTCTCCATCATTCTATCAGCAGACAGCACTCTGATGTGGAGCTACTGTTCTCCATCATTCTATCAGCAGACAGCACTCTGATGTGGAGCTACTGTTCTCCATCATTCTATCAGCAGACAGCACTCTGATGTGGAGCTACTGTTCTCCATCATTCTATCAGCAGACAGCACTCTGATGTGGAGCTATTGTTCTCCATCATTCTATCAGCAGACAGCACTCTGACTGATGGAGAGCTACTGTTCTCCATCATTCTATCAGCAGACAGCACTCTGACTGATGTGGAGCTACTGTTCTCCATCATTCAATCAGCAGACAGCACTCTGATGTGGAGCTACTGTTCTCCATCATTCTATCAGCAGACAGCACTCTGACTGATGTGGAGCTACTGTTCTCCATCATTCTATCAGCAGACAGCACTCTGACTGATGTGGAGCTACTGTTCTCCATCATTCTATCAGCAGACAGCACTCTGACTGATGTGGAGCTACTGTTCTCCATCATTCTATCAGCAGACAGCACTCTGATGTGGAGCTACTGTTCTCCATCATTCTATCAGCAGACAGCACTCTGACTGATGTGGAGCTACTGTTCTCCATCATTCTATCAGCAGACAGCACTGACTGATGTGGAGCTACTGTTCTCCATCATTCTATCAGCAGACAGCACTCTGACTGATGCGGAGCTACTTTTCTTTTCTCCGGTAAAATGCACGATTAGGAAATGTAGCCTGCTACATTCTTTCTATAATAAACATTAGAAATTTTGATGGCCATGCATAGTTTTAGCTGTTTCATTTTAAGCTCATTTACTTGTGTGGCTGCCAGCCAAATAGTGTTGCACTTCTGTTGTCAACTGATGAAAATGAAGCTATTTTCTGCCAAAACTATAGTTGCAAGTCCCTGATGTAATGATATTTTCAGAAAATACACAAACGCAGAGGACTAAAAGTCAATAGGGAATTAACGATCATGGTAATAGTTGTTTTTCATTTCAACATCTGTTCAGAATCTTTGTAGGGGTTTCAGTCCTGGACTTATAGCTGTAGCAAGTTCTCATTGGTCCAAATGGACTATTCATTGAGCCGGAAGCAGGATACTTGTTATTTGACCATTGGCCCAATTTTACTGCTATGAATTCTAATTGGTCAACCACAGGCTACGGGTTGGGTTATAAATGACATCCTGTCTCTTTGCTCTGTGGAGAAACAGGGAAGAATGAACATCTACCATTTACTTCCTAGCATAACAACTTTATTTGTTCTCTTTGAATAAACCTGTTTCTCCCCTTGATTTGCTTTGGGGTTGAAGAGTAACATCAACTGCTAACACTGATCACTTTTTTATTGAAAGACAACGCAACCCCAGTCAATACACAGCTGGAATCACTTGCTCCTGCTTTCTCCGGTTGTGCTATTTACAAACATGTGACTGGCTCAACTGTTCTGGGAAACTACGGTCAGCTTCATGATGTGAAATAATGTGACTGGCTCAACTGTTCTGGGAAACTACGGTCAGCTTCATGATGTGAAATAATGTGACTGGCTCAACTGTTCTGGGGAACTACGGTCTGCTTCATTATGTAAAATAATGTGACTGGCTCAACTGTTCTGGGGAACTACGGTCTGCTTCATTATGTAAAATAATGTGACTGGCTCAACTGTTCTGGGGAACTACGGTCTGCTTCATTATGTAAAATAATGTGACTGGCTCAACTGTTCTGGGGAACTACGGTCTGCTTCATTATGTAAAATAATGTGACTGGCTCAACTGTTCTGGGGAACTACGGTCAGCTTCATTATGTAAAATAATGTGACTGGCTCAACTGTTCTGGGGAACTACGGTCTGGGGAACTACGGTCTGCTTCATTATGTAAAATAATGTGACTTCTGGGGATGATGTAAAATAATGTGACTGGCTCAACTGTTCTGGGGAACTACGGTCTGCTTCATTATGTAAAATAATGTGACTGGCTCAACTGTTCTGGGGAACTACGGTCTGCTTCATTATGTAAAATAATGTGACTGGCTCAACTGTTCTGGGGAACTACGGTCAGCTTCATTATGTAAAATAATGTGACTGGCTCAACTGTTCTGGGGAACTACGGTCTGCTTCATGATGTAAAATAATGTGACTGGCTCAACTGTTCTGGGGAACTACGGTCTGCTTCATTATGTAAAATAATGTGACTGGCTCAACTGTTCTGGGGAACTACGGTCTGCTTCATTATGTAAAAGTGTAATGTGACTGGCTCAACTGTTCTGGGGAACTACGGTCAGCTTCATGATGTAAATGTAAAATAATGTGACTGGCTCAACTGTTCTGGGGAACTACGGTCAACTGTTCTGGGAACTACGGTCAGCTTCATTATGTAAAATAATGTGACTGGCTCTGTTCTGGGGAACTTCATGTAAATGTGTAATGTGACTGGTGAAATGAAGAACGCAATCCGCTTTATCTCCTAACATATTGCAATAGTTGACTGCAGGTATTTACTTAAAAAGTAGCTACAAAAAATAAAATGTATTGAAAAACTTCAAAGAAATTGTTTCAATGCTATTGACTGTATTGAAAAACCATCCCGTGGCTACCCCAGTATACGGTATACTGCCCATCCTCTGTCACTCCTATTCTCTCCTCCACCCATCAAGTCCTTCTGTTATCACCCCATCCTTTTCTTCTACTCCTCCTCTTCACCCCTCTCCTCTCCTCTTCCCTCCTCTCCTCTTCCCCCCTCTCCCTCTGGTAGTATAGTACCTGTAGAAAGATATCTCAAGAGGTCTCTCTGTAGTCCTCTAAGTGACAGAACTCTTCCTCATACCTCCACTCTCCCTTCGTCCCTCCTCCACCTCTCCGTACCTGTTGAAAGCTCTCTCTCAGGTGACTCTGGTCCTCTGGGTGACAGAACTCCAGGATGTCTTTCCCCAGCAGATCCTACACAAGACAATGACACAATAAATACACACAAATTAATACAACTACACACTTCAGGTCAATTTTAAATCATGAAATACAAGTTCAATATATTAATTTTGAAACTTTGTCAAATTCCTGGACAATTTTTATTTTTTCAATGGAGATTCTTTATTGACAATGCCTTTTAGTCCAGAACTAGGCTTCCTCTGCCTGAGTTAGGACAACAGGCCATACAGATCATACATCATTCACACCCTTGGACTTGAGTCAATGGCCTTTCTCATTTCATCTTTCTTCCATTCCTTGCGGCTCTTTCTCATTGCAGAAAAAGGTCTAAGGGGAGGGACCTTGGACCTTCTCCTCCAATAAGGTTGAGAAGGTGCTGAGGAGATTGAGGGCTGAGGAATTGAGATCGAGCCAGTGATACATCTTTAAATCATTCTTCCTGTCATGGAGTGGTGTGCGGCCCAAGTGGCACCCTATTCCTTGGCCTGTTAGTGCACTACTTTTGAGAAGGACTCATAGGGCTCTGGTCAAAAGGAGTGCATGATGTAAGGAATAGGGTGCCATTTGGGGGGGGGGAACGGTTTCCTATAAACAAATAAATCACATTTTATTGGTCATATACACATGGTTAGCAGATGTTAATGCGAGTGTAACGAAATGCTTGTAGCCAAATGCAAACATCCTACATACACATAGCAGCTGCGCTGTAGACAACCATACACATTAACAAGGGAAATCAATCACAAAACAAACTCCCATCCTGCCAAGTGATCACTTTCTCATCCTAATAATGCGACTTTATGTTGGGAATCGGCCCACTTTCACTAATCTGTTTTCGTACTAACACACTTCACATGTACGTACTGACACACTTCACATGTACCTACTAACACACTTCACATGTACCTACTGACACATTTCACATGTACCTACTGACACACTTCACATGTACGTACTAACACACTTCACATGTACGTACTAACACACTTCACATGTACGTACTAACACACTTCACATGTACATACTAACACACTTCACATGTACATACTAACACACTTCACATGTACCTACTGACACACTTCACATGTACGTACTAACACACTTCACATGTACCTACTGACACACTTCACATGTACGTACTGACACACTTCACAAGTACGTACTGACACACTTCACATGTACGTACTAACACACTTCACATGTACCTACTGACACACTTCACATGTACGTACTGACACACTTCACAAGTACGTACTGACACACTTCACATGTACGTACTAACACACTTCACATGTACATACTAACACACTTCACATGTACCTACTGACACACTTCACATGTACGTACTAACACACTTCACATGTACCTACTGACACACTTCACATGTACGTACTGACACACTTCACATGTACGCACTAAACCACTTCACATGTACGTACTGACACACTTCACATGTACGCACTAAAACACTTCACATGTACGTACTAACACACTCCACATGTACGCACTAACACACTTCACATGTACATACTAACACACTTCACATGTACCTACTAACACACTTCACGTGTACGTACTAACACACTTCACATGTACGTACTGACACACTTCACATGTACATACTAACACACTTCACATGTACGTACTAAAACACTTCACATGTACATACTGACACACTTCACATGTACATACTAACACACTTCACATGTACATACTAACACACTTCACATGTACATACTAACACACTTCACATGTACCTACTAACACACTTCACATGTACCTACTAACACACTTCACATGTACGTACTAACACACTTCACATGTACGTACTAACACACTTCACATGTACGTACTAACACACTTCACATGTACGCACTAACACACTTCACATGTACGTACTAACACACTTCACATGTACGTACTGACACACTTCACATGTATGTACTAAAACACTTCACATGTACGTACTGACACACTTCACATGTACATACTAACACACTTCACATGTACGTACTAAAACACATCACATGTACGTACTGACACACTTCACATGTACGTACTGACACACTTCACATGTACATACTAACACACTTCACATGTACGTACTAACACACTTCACATGTACGTACTAACACACTTCACATGTACGTACTAACACACTTCACATGTACCTACTAACACACTTCACATGTACGTACTAACACACTTCACATGTACGTACGAACACACTTTCAGACAGGGGTCTTACATTACAAGCCATCAAACAGGGCTCATCTCTCTTCAAACGGAAATATTAGGAACCAGGGTTTCTATGGCTGCTGTGAAAATGCATACGTCCCTTCCTTTCACTGCTGATCTAACATGGTGGGACAGCTGAAAACAAGGAGTACTAGTACAGCCTGTCTCCTTGATCTGATCATCAGCTGGGCCAGAAGATTCTCTTCCTCAATAGAAAGCAGTGAATTCATACTAGGAAAAGAGTATGACATCCTGGCATTTAAAGTCTACTCATTTATTTTTTTCAATTATACATACTATAAAACATACTATTGTTGCATACCCCAAAAACATATTTAGTACATAGGACCATTCAGTATGCAGACACACTTGGTGTTTCCCAGAGATTATATTCCAGGCAGTGCATAAAGACCATGAAATCAACATTTCGGGCCTCTTCAATTTCAAATGAAATCTGCTGAAAATAATTCTACAATGGCAGGGGAAACACTGCCCCAAAACACCTTTTGTCATCTTTACATTTAACAGTTTCAGACATGGCATCAAACGAGCTGCTCCATTTCATCAAGGAGGGTAGGAAACCTATTAACAGGTTACATCTCTACTGACCACAGATGTGTTCCCTTGATAAAATAACAGAATGCTTTGATGTGACCTGCAGACCGTTTCAGGTAAACAGGTTGTTTTGCAACATTATCTCAACATTTGTGATGACAGCTGAATGGAATCAGTGGCTCCAGTTCACCACAGGGGTTCTATTGTGATGAGTGGGCATGGAATCAGTGGCTCCAGTTCACCACAGGGTTCTATTTGATGAGAGGGCATTAATCAGTGGCTCCAGTTCAACAGGGGTTCTATTGTGATACCCATGGAATCATGGCTCCAGTTCACATAGGACCATTCAGATATGGGCAGAATCAGTGGTCCAGTTTCCACAGGGGTTCTATTGTGATGAGTGGGCATGGAATCAGTGGCTCCAGTTCACCACAGGGTTCTATTGTGATGATGGGCAAATCTGTGGCTAAGTTCACCACAGGGTTCTATGGATGAGTGGGCATGGAATCAGTGGCTCCAGTTCACACAGGGGTTCTATTGTGATGAGGGGCATGGAATCATGGCTTTCAACAGGGGTTCTGTGACATGGCATGGAATCAGTGGCTCCAGTTCACCACAGGGGTTCTATTGGATGAAGGGCATGGAATCAGTGGCTCCAGTTCACCACAGGGGTTCTATTGTGATGAAATAACATGGAATCAGTGGTCCAGTTCACCACAGGGTTCTATTGTGATGAGTGGGCATGGAATCAGTGGCTCCAGTTCACCACAGGGGTTCTATTGTGATGAGTGGGCATGGAATCAGTGGCTCCAGTTCACCACAGGGGTTCTATTGTGATGAGTGGGCATGGAATCAGTGGCTCCAGTTCACCACAGGGGTTCTATTGTGATGAGTGGGCATGGAATCAGTGGCTCCAGTTCACCACAGGGTTCTATTGTGATGAGTGGGCATGGAATCAGTGGCTCCAGTTCACCACAGGGGTTCTATTGTGATGAGTGGGCATGGAATCAGTGGCTCCAGTTCACCACAGGGGTTCTATTGTGATGAGTGGGCATGGAATCAGTGGCTCCAGTTCACCACAGGGGTTCTATTGTGATGAGTGGGCATGGAATCAGTGGCTCCAGTTCACCACAGGGGTTCTATTGTGATGAGTGGGCATGGAATCAGTGGCTCCAGTTCACCACAGGGGTTCTATTGTGATGAGAGGGCATGGAATCAGTGGCTCCAGTTCACCACAGGGGTTCTATTGTGATGAGAGGGCATGGAATCAGTGGCTCCAGTTCACCACAGGGGTTCTATTGTGATGAGAGGGCATGGAATCAGTGGCTCCAGTTCACCACAGGGGTTCTATTGTGATGAGAGGGCATGGAATCAGTGGCTCCAGTTCACCACAGGGGTTCTATTGTGATGAGAGGGCATGGAATCAGTGGCTCCAGTTCACCACAGGGGTTCTATTGTGATGAGTGGGCATGGAATCAGTGGCTCCAGTTCACCACAGGGGTTCTATTGTGATGAGTGGGCATGGAATCAGTGGCTCCAGTTCACCACAGGGATTCTATTGTGATGAGAGGGCATGGAATCAGTGGCTCCAGTTCACCACAGGGGTTCTATTGTGATGAGTGGGCATGGAATCAGTGGCTCCAGTTCACCACAGGGGTTCTATTGTGATGAGAGGGCATGGAATCAGTGGCTCCAGTTCACCACAGGGGTTCTATTGTGATGAGTGGGCATGGAATCAGTGGCTCCAGTTCACCACAGGGGTTCTATTGTGATGAGTGGGCATGGACTTAGTGGCTCCAGTTCACCACAGGGGTTCTATTGTGATGAGTGGGCATGGAATCAGTGGCTCCAGTTCACCACAGGGGTTCTATTGTGATGAGTGGGCATGGAATCAGTGGCTCCAGTTCACCACAGGGGTTCTATTGTGAACTCTGACGAGTGGCATCACAGGCTGTTCCAATTGTTCCAATTTAAAAAAATGTTTTGCATCATCGTGCCCTACAAAATGCGACCCTGATTGTGATAAGTAGGGGGAGGAACCAACCTGAGGCTGGTATCCAATCACGTTGATGCACCGCGGGTCCACGAAAGTGATGATGCCGTCGGAGTTGTGGCGCGACAGGAACTCCGTGGGAACCGTCAGGCCGTTCATATCCATGGAAACGGGAGAGCTGGTCACCTAGGAGATGAGAGGGGTTAGTTAGATATATGTGAGAGAGATTAAAGGATGAAGGGACCAGAGTTAGATATATGTGAGAGAGATTAAAGGATGAAGGGACCAGAGTTAGATATATGTGAGAGATTAAAGGATGAAGGGACCAGAGAGTTAGATATATGTGAGAGAGATTAAAGGATGAAGGGACCAGAGAGTTAGATATACAGTGGGGCAAAAAAGTATTTAGTCAGCCACCAATTGTGCAAGTTCTCCCACTTAAAAATAGGAGAGAGGCCTGTAATTTTCATCATAGGTACACTTCAATTGTGACAGACAAAATGAGAAACAAAAATCCAGAAAATCACATTGTAGGATGTTTAATGAATTTATTTGCAAATTATGGTGGAAAATAAGTATTTGGTCACCTACAAACAAGCAAGATTTCTTGCTCTCACAGACCTGTAACTTCTTCTTTAAGAGGCTCTTCTGTCGTCCACTCGTTACCTGTATTAATGGCACCTGTTTGAACTTGCTATCAGTATAAAAGACACCTGTCCACAACCTCAAACAGTCACACTCCAAACTCCACTATGGCCAAGACCAAAGAGCTGTCAAAGGACACCAGAAACACAATTGTAGACCTGAATCTGCAATAGGTAAGCAGCTTGGTTTGAAGAAATCAACTGTGGGAGCAATTATTAGGAAATGGAAGACATACAAGACCACTGATAATCTCCCTAGATCTGGGGCTCCATGCAAGATCTCACCCCGTGGGGTCAAAATGATCACAAGCAAAAATCCCAGAAACAAACGGGGGGACCTAGTGAATGACCTGCAGAGAGCTGGGACCAAAGTAACAAAGCCTACCATCAGTAACACACTACGCCGCCAGGGACTCAAATCCTGCAGTGCCAGACGTGTCCCTCTGCTTAAGCCAGTACATGTCCAGGCCTGTCTGAAATTTGCTAGAGAGCATTTGGATGATCCAGAAGAAGATTGGGAGAATGTCATATGGTCAGATGAAACCAAAATATAACCTTTTGGTAAAATCTCAACTCGTCATGTTTGGAGGACAAAGAATGCTGAGTTGCATCCAAAGAACACCATACCTAGTGTGAAGCATGGGGGTGGAAACATCATGCTTTGGGGCTGTTTTTCTGCAAAGGGACCAGGACGACTGATCCGTGTAAAGGAAAGAATGAATGGGGACATGTATCGTGAGATTTTGAGTGAAAACCTCCTTCCATCAGCAAGGGCATTGAAGATGAAACGTGGCTGGGTCTTTCAGCATGACAATGATCCCAAACACACCGCCTGGGCAACGAAGGAGTGGCTTCGTAAGAAGCATTTCAAGGTCCTGGAGTGGCCTAGCCAGTCTCCAGATCTCAACTCCATAGAAAATCTTTGGAGGGAGTTGAAAGTCTGTGTTGCCCAGCAACAGCCCCAAAACATCACTGCTCTAGAGGAGATCTGCATAGAGGAATGGGCCAAAATACCAGCAACAGTGTGTGAAAACCTTGTGAAGATTTACAGAAAACGTTTGACCTCTGTCATTGCCAACAAAGGGTATATAACAAAGTATTGAGATAAACTTTTGTTATTGACCAAATACTTATTTTCCACCATAATTTGCAAATAAATTCATTAAAAATCCTACAATGTGATTTTCTGGATTTTTCTTCTCATTTTGTCTGTCATAGTTGAAGTGTACCTATGATGAAAATTACAGGCTTCTCTCATCTTTTCAATTGGGAGAACTTGCACAATTGATGGCTGACTAAATACTTTTTTGCCCCACTGTATGTGAGAGAGATTAAAGGTGGCACTGTGAAGAAGAAGGTAAAAAGCAGGAGGATGGGAGCACCAGGAAGGTTATATTTGAGGACTCATATTCAAGCGTCTCATAGTGGGAGTGCTGATCTAGGATCAGGTCCAACCCGTCCATTTAATCTAATTCATCAAGATCTAAAAGACTAAACTGATCCTAGATAGCACTTCTAGATAGCACTCCTACTACTCTGAGAAGCGGGGCACTTTTCCAGGAACGTGTTTAATGCATCTTAAAATGATCCTGTGTTGTGTTCCCCCACTAGCTAACGTTCACGACATCAAAGGCACCAAAGGCCTGTTTCTTCCTAATGTCATCAGATTATATAAACATGATATTTGTTGTAGCATTTGATGTGTCTCAAAAGTTTTGTCCAAAAGCAAGGAGAGATGAAATCTGGATTACAATGTCCTGAAAACTGTCCCAAGTGTTTAATTGGTCCTGAAAACTGTCCTAAGTGGTTAAATCGGCAGCGTTTGAGATACAGTAGAAAAGGTTTTATCAAAACTTAACAGAAAATATGAACTGTTTCGACCAATTAGCCAGATACTGTACATGTCTGGTGTGTCTTAAGCACATGTAAGCACCCTTTAAAACGCTCATTCTACACATTTTAAAAGGGGTAGAGAATTGCTAGGCAGTTGCAAAGCTAATGTCCTGCAATTTGACAATTGTTTTCATGTCTTATGTGTGTTGTCATGATACCAGGGATCGAAGCCCGACGGAGTAAACCGGGACACAGACCGCTGTCCGCCAGTTGAGTTTGGGGGGTATATGGGATACTACGAGGGGACAGTAGCAGTTCAACCCCCTCTAAAACGTCAGAGAAGTCTGGGAGCTAAGAAGGTTAAGGTAGGAGATGTTGGACACAGGAATAAGGGTTGAACTGGTTGAGGTATTGAGGGGGGAGTTATGGGAGGATGGGAAGAGGTCTTCAGTGCTCGTTCCACCTGTCTGCTCCATTACTGTAATCCTCCTATACTGATGCTCCCTGACAACCCCGTGCTCTCAGGTCACACCTTCTCATGCACCGACCCAACCAGAGCGAGCGAGCACGCACGCGCACACACACACACACACACACACACACACACACACACACACACACACACACACACACACACACACACACACACACACACACACACACACACACACACACACACACACACACACACACACACACACACACACACACACACACACACACACACACACACAAGGTACCTGCAGTCTTCCGATGGCTACAAGGCAGTATTTACTGGTCTGTCCTGCCTCTGTGTCTTCTTCTGGTATGGTCATACCTGACATAGAGAGAAAAAAGGAGAGACAAGAGAGTAGGATATTAAATACAAGAGAGAGAGATATCAAGATGGCAGCTATCTAATAAAGTGCAAATGTGCGATTTCAGATGTAAACTTTGTGTTGTTGAGGTGATTACCAGCATGACACTGTGTAGTCTAGTACCGTACCAGTGTGGTGTATATTTCCAGCATGACACTGTGTAGTCTAGTACCGTACCAGTGTGGTGTATATTTCCAGTGTGACACGGTGTAGTCTAGTACCGTACAAGTGTGGTGTATATTTCCAGCGTGACACTGTGTAGTCTAGTACCGTACCAGTGTGGTGTATATTACCAGCATGACACTGTGTAGTCTAGTACCGTACCAGTGTGGTGTATATTTCCAGCGTGACACTGTGTAGTCTAGTACCGTACCAGTGTGGTGTATATTTCCAGCAAGACACGGTGTAGTCTAGTACCGTACAAGTGTGGTGTATATTTCCAGCGTGACACTGTGTAGTCTAGTACCGTACCAGTGTGGTGTATATTACCAGCATGACACTGTGTAGTCTAGTACCGTACTAGTGTGGTGTATATTTCCAGCATGACACTGTGTAGTCTAGTACCGTACCAGTGTGGTGTATATTACCAGCATGACACTGTGTAGTCTAGTACCGTACCAGTATGGTGTATATTACCAGCGT
This sequence comes from Oncorhynchus gorbuscha, assembly GCF_021184085.1. Taxonomy (NCBI): domain Eukaryota; kingdom Metazoa; phylum Chordata; class Actinopteri; order Salmoniformes; family Salmonidae; genus Oncorhynchus; species Oncorhynchus gorbuscha. The sequence continues at coordinate 37,023 of NW_025746596.1, read as the reverse complement.
GACACTATGTAGTCTAGTACCGTACCAGTGTGGTGTATATTTCCAGCGTGACACTGTGTAGTCTAGTACCGTACCAGTGTGGTGTATATTTCCAGCAAGACACGGTGTAGTCTAGTACCGTACTAGTGTGGTGTATATTTCCAGTGTGACACTGTGTAGTCTAGTACCGTACCAGTGTGGTGTACATTTTCAGCATGACACGGTGTAGTCTAGAACCGTACAAGTGTGGTGTATATTTCCAGCGTGACACTGTGTAGTCTAGTACCGTACCAGTGTGGTGTATATTTCCAGTGTGACACTGTGTAGTCCAGTACCGTACCAGTGTGGTGTATATTTCCAGCGTGACACTGTGTAGTCTAGTACCGTACCAGTGTGGTGTATATTTCCAGCATGACACGGTGTAGGCTAGTACCGTACCAGTGTGGTGTATATTTCCAGTGTGACACTGTGTAGTCTAGTACCGTACCGGTGTGGTGTACATTTCCAGCATGACACGGTGTAGTCTAGAACCGTACAAGTGTGGTGTATATTTCCAGCGTGACACTGTGTAGTCTAGTACCGTACCAGTGTGGTGTATATTTCCAGTGTGACACTGTGTAGTCCAGTACCGTACCAGTGTGGTGTATATTTCCAGTGTGACACTGTGTAGTCCAGTACCGTACCAGTGTGAGGTATATTTCCAGCGTGACACTGTGTAGTCCAGTACCGTACCAGTGTGGTGTATATTTCCAGCATGAAACTGTGTAGTCTAGTACCGTACCAGTGTGGTGTATAATTCCAGCATGACACTGTGTAGTCTAGAACCGTACCAGTGTGGTGTATAATTCCAGCATGACACTGTGTAGTCTAGTACCGTACCAGTGTGGTGTATATTTCCAGCATGACACTGTGTAGTCTAGTACCGTACCAGTGTAGTGTATATTTCCAGCATGACACGGTGTAGTCTAGTACCGTACAGGTGTGCTGTACAAGCTGCTTTCTCCAGAACAGCTGAGACACAAGCAGATAAATCACACACCCACACAGTCTCTACGAATCTCTGCAAAGCATTCAGAAAAAATATCCAAAAACCAGTATCAATATTCATATACATCACAAAGGGAAGGAGGGAGAGAAGGAGGGAAAGAGAATGAGCAAGAGAGAGTTTAAGTTTTCCTTGATTTAAAATGTTGATATCAGTTTCCCACCGTAATGAATTCCTTTGTTGTTTCCTTGACAACACAAAAACACATTAGTCATAATGAAGACTGTTCACAGGTCTCTCCTCTCCTCTCCTCTCCTCTCCTCTCCTCTCCTCTCCTCTCCTCTCCTCTCCTCTCCTCTCCTCTCCTCTCCTCTCCTCTCCTCTCCTCTCCAGTAGGGGATCGGTGTGTTTTTCTATCTGTTTGTCTTATTGTCTGTATAATCTTTCAAATGACAAATAAATAAATAAAAACTGGAAAAAAACACACAAAAAAATGTGTGTTGAGGACTTTTACTTGCATAGTCAACCAACTAGCCAGCCACGTCAATGCCGTCAATGCAAGAAGTAGTCTGCGGCCCAAATGGCACTATATTCCCTGTATAGTGCACTACTTTTGATCAGAGCCATATGTGAATAAGGTGCCAATTGGGACACATCCGTCTAGATTCAATAATATACACAACTATCATTTTGATGTTCCATCCCAGCCATACCATCCATCCTACTCCCTGACCTCCGTCCACTTTAGTCTCCCCAGGGCCTTTGTTCAGAAAGACACTCAGAGAAGGAGAGCTCATCTAGGATTGCCTTTTACATGGACAGGGGGGACCTGATCCTAGATCAGCACTCCTAATCTGAGACGCTTTCTGAACATGGACCCAGAAGTACCGACATGAGCTACATTCTACCAGTTCCTGAGCTGTTTTCAGAACCCAGAAGGATGGAGGGTCTAAGTGTGTGTCCACACGCGGGTGATGCGCCCGATTTAGTACCTTAAGACTGATAGTGGACGAGCGATAGACTAACAGTCCAGAACATTCCACTGGTCTATTTATGTCCCAGGAAGTTAAACATGTGTCAACGATTTCCACACATGTGGCATGTCCGTGTGATCGGGGATTCTGGGAATCATTCGGTACAGCCTCAAAGCATACATTTCATACTGTGATGCTGAAAGTTGCTCAACCCCCCCATCTAGACACCTGGTTCTGAATCCCAAAACACTCATGGGAATTGCAGACAGAATTCCAGGCCGGGGGGTTGCGTGACTCTGTAAACACTTGAAAGATTTGGAGTGTGTGTGTCAACGAGTGCATCCGAGGTCATGTGTGATCTCTGTCCCCCATCTATCCTGGATGCCACGTCACCTCTGTAAGTGTGTGTGTGTGTGTGTGTGTGTGTGTGTGTGTGTGTGTGTGTGTGTGTGTGTGTGTGTGTGTGTGTGTGTGTGTGTGTGTGTGTGTGTGTGTGTGTGTGTGTGTGTGTGTGTGTGTGTGTGTGTGTGTGTGTGTGTGTGTGTGTGTGTGTGTGTGACTAAAGAAACATCCCAGACCTCACGATCACACCATTTCATTGAACCTGAGGGATTTATGGAATATAATGTTTAAAACATGTATGGTGTTTGTGTGTGTGTGTGTGAATGTGTATGTGTGTATGGTGTTTGTGTGAATGTGTATGTGTGTATGGTGTTTGTGCGTGTGTGTGAATGTATATGTGTGTATGGTGTTTGTGTGTGTGTGTGAATGTGAATGTGTATGTATGTATGGTGAATGTGTATGTGTGTATGGTGTTTGTGTGTGTGTGAAAGTGTATGCTGTTTGTGTGAATGTGTATGTTGTTTGTGTGTGTGTGAATGTATATGTGTGTATGGTGTTTGTGTGTGTGTGAATGTGAATGTGTATGTATTGTATGTATGTATGGTGAATGTGTATGTGTGTATGCTGTTTGTGTGTGTGTGAATGTGTATGTGTGTATGGTGTTTGTGTGTGTGTGAATGTGTATGTGTGTATGCTGTTTGTGTGTGTGAATGTGTATGTGTGTATGCTGTTTGTGTGTGTGAATGTGTATGTGTGTATGCTGTTTGTGTGAATGTGTATGTTGTTTGTGTGTGTGAATGTGTATGTGTGTATGCTGTTTGTGTGAATGTGTATGTGTGTATGCTGTTTGTGTGTGTGAATGTGTATGTGTGTATGCTGTTTGTGTGTGTGTATGCTGTTTGTGTGTGTGAATGTGTATGTGTGTATGCTGTTTGTGTGAATGTGTATGTTGTTTGTGTGTGTGAATGTGTATGTGTGTATGCTGTTTGTGTGAATGTGTATGTGTGTATGCTGTTTGTGTGTGTGAATGTGTATGTGTGTATGCTGTTTGTGTGTGTGAATGTGTATGTGTGTATGCTGTCTGTGTGAATGTGTATGTTGTTTGTGTGTGTGGATGTGTATGTGTGTATGCTGTTTGTGTGAATGTGTATGTTGTTTGTGTGTGTGTGAATGTATATGTGTGTATGGTGTTTGTGTGTGTGTGAATGTGAATGTGTATGTATTGTATGTATGTATGGTGAATGTGTATGTGTGTATGCTGTTTGTGTGTGTGTGAATGTGTATGTGTGTATGGTGTTTGTGTGTGTGTGAATGTGTATGTGTGTATGCTGTTTGTGTGTGTGAATGTGTATGTGTGTATGCTGTTTGTGTGTGTGAATGTGTATGTGTGTATGCTGTTTGTGTGAATGTGTATGTTGTTTGTGTGTGTGAATGTGTATGTGTGTATGCTGTTTGTGTGAATGTGTATGTGTGTATGCTGTTTGTGTGAATGTGTATGTGTGTATGCTGTTTGTGTGTGTGAATGTGTATGTGTGTATGCTGTTTGTGTGTGTGAATGTGTATGTGTGTATGCTGTTTGTGTGTGTGAATGTGTATGTGTGTATGCTGTTTGTGTGAATGTGTATGTTGTTTGTGTGTGTGAATGTGTATGTGTGTATGCTGTTTGTGTGAATGTGTATGTTGTTTGTGTGTGTGTGAATGTATATGTGTGTATGGTGTTTGTGTGTGTGTGAATGTGAATGTGTATGTATTGTATGTATGTATGGTGAATGTGTATGTGTGTATGCTGTTTGTGTGTGTGTGAATGTGTATGTGTGTATGGTGTTTGTGTGTGTGTGAATGTGTATGTGTGTATGCTGTTTGTGTGTGTGAATGTGTATGTGTGTATGCTGTTTGTGTGTGTGAATGTGTATGTGTGTATGTTGTTTGTGTGTGTGAATGTGTATGTGTGTATGCTGTTTGTGTGAATGTGTATGTGTGTATGCTGTTTGTGTGTGTGAATGTGTATGTGTGTATGCTGTTTGTGTGTGTGAATGTGTATGTGTGTATGCTGTTTGTGTGTGTGAATGTGTATGTGTGTATGCTGTTTGTGTGTGTGAATGTGTATGTGTGTATGCTGTTTGTGTGAATGTGTATGTTGTTTGTGTGTGTGAATGTGTATGTGTGTATGCTGTTTGTGTGAATGTGTATGTTGTTTGTGTGTGTGTGAATGTATATGTGTGTATGGTGTTTGTGTGTGTGTGAATGTGAATGTGTATGTATGTATGGTGAATGTGTATGTGTGTATGGTGTTTGTGTGTGTGTGAAAGTGTATGTGTGTATGGTGTTTGTGTGTGTGTGAATGTGTATGTGTGTATGCTGTTTGTGTGAATGTGTATGTGTGTATGCTGTTTGTGTGAATGTGTATGTGTGTATGCTGTTTGTGTGAATGTGTATGTTGTTTGTGTGTGTGTGAATGTATATGTGTGTATGGTGTTTGTGTGTGTGTGAATGTGAATGTGTATGTATGTATGGTGAATGTGTATGTGTGTATGGTGTTTGTGTGTGTGTGAAAGTGTATGTGTGTATGGTGTTTGTGTGTGTGTGAATGTGTATATGTGTGTATGCTGTTTGTGTGAATGTGTATGTTGTTTGTGTGTGTGTGAATTTGTGTGTTCTACTACCACCACTGTTGTCAATGTTTTGAAGGGAAGACCCACACACTGCTAGCATCAACACATCTATTAGCTGATCTAGTTAGGGGGATAAAAGGTTGTGTATGGTCAGTAGATACCTGCTGGGGGCCATGCTTTGATGTAGCCGGTACAGTGCACCACAGAGTACTGATCCTCTCCCTCCTTCGAGGGTCCCAGACCGTTCCTAGAAACAATCAGATTACACGCACATTTAACCACACACATTTAACAACACACACCAGGGTTTTTCATGGATCAATAATGGGTTTTTGGTTGTGGGCGTGGCAGGTGTGCATGAAAAATGTTTTTTTAAAGCCAATTTCCTGCAATTCTATAATTCTATACATTTTTCCATGAAGTTGAGAGAGAAATGTTGCAGTTTTAAAGCGAATTTCCTCTGATTCTACATATTCGTGATCCTTCTGTAGCTCAGTTGGTAGAGCATGGCGCTTGTAACGCCAGAGTAGTGGGTTCGATCCCCGGGACCACCCATACGTAGAATGTATGCACACATGACTGTAAGTCGCTTTGGATAAAAGCGTCTGCTAAATGGCATATATTATTCTGTCATGAAGCCGATAGAGAAATGTTGCAGTTTTAAAGCTAATTTCTATGCATTTTGTCATGGATAATGCTGTGTTCTTTCGCTCAAACATAATAACAAAATCAACACTGCTAAATTAATTGAGGAATGTTCAACTCTCCCTGACTGTCTAGCTTTTATTTTGGTGATTATTAGTTGTCAAAGATGATGTTATTAAAAAATATACACCAGCTCTTTCCATGACAGACTGACCAGGTTAATCCAGGTGAAAGATATGATCCTTATTGATGTCACTACACTTCAGTCAGTGTAGATGAAGGGGAGGAGACCGGACAAAGATATGATCCTTATTGATGTCACTACACTTCAGTCAGTGTAGATGAAGGGGAGGAGACAGGATAAAGATATGATCCTTATTGATGTCACTACACTTCAGTCAGTGTAGATGAAGGGGAGGAGACCGGACAAAGATATGATCCCTTATTGATGTCACTACACTTCAGTCAGTGTAGATAAAGGGGAGGAGACAGGATAAAGATATGATCCCTTATTGATGTCACTACACTTCAGTCAGTGTAGATGAAGGGGAGGAGACCGGATAAAGATATGATCCCTTATTGATGTCACTACACTTCAGTCAGTGTAGATGAAGGGGAGGAGACAGGTTTTAGATATGATCTCTTATTGATGTCACTACACTTCAGTCAGTGTAGATGAAGGGGAGGAGACCGGACAAATAAGGATTTTTAAACCTTGAGACATGGATAGTGTATGTGTGCCATTCAGAGGGTGAATGGGCAAGACAAAATATTTAAGTGCCTTGGAATGGGATATTGTAGTAGGTGCCAGGCGCACCGGTTTGAGTGTGTCAAGAACTGCAATGCTGCTGGGTTTTTCACACTCAACAGTTTCCTGTGTATCAAGAATGGTCCACCACCCAAAGAACTTCCAGCCAACTTGACAACTGTGGGAAGCATTGGAGTAAACCTGGGCCAGCTTCCCTGAGGAACACTTGACACCATGCCCCGACGAATTGAGGCTGTTCTAGGGGCAAAAGGGGGTATAACTCGATATTAGGAAGGTGTTTCTAATGTTTTGTAAACTTTTTTTAAATACAATGTTTGGACCATAACAATTCTTATGTGGCCACCCAAGGACTTCAATGGACTTCAAAAAACCCTACACACATAAAGTTGTACATACAAACAAAAACGTACACACAAACAAACAAGATGAAGGGAGATGGGAGGAGGAGAGAAGAGAGAGAGAGGAGGAGAAGAAGAGGGAGAAGATTTATCTGCTAGCCTGGTTCCTCACTAGGTTTCTTCCTAGGTTCCTGCCTTTCTAGGGAGATGTTCCTAGCCACTGTACATCTACATCTACACTGCTTGCTCTGTGGGGTTTCAGGCTGGGTATCTGTAAAGCACTTTGACAACTGCTCAAATAAAAAGGGCTTTAGAAAAATGTTTGATGTTAATTTGACGAGGTTAGTCTCATTTAGATTGGTTCAAGACCTGGCCAAAATAGCAGCACACAAAGTTGCAGACACATTTACAACATAAAACACTAAAGCAAGATGGTTTGGGAAAGTGTGGTGCAACTTCATTTTCCATCATAGTGTTCAACCTAGCTTTAAACTCATTTAAAAAGGGACACGCTCCTATCATTTCAGGCCCTGAAGCTTGTTCCAAGAGAAAGGTGCAGAGAACTGGAAAGCTTTTTCCCTAGCTCTGTACAGACCTTAGGCACAATCAACAAAACACAGTCATGTGAGCGCAGGCCATAGTTTTCATTGGCTGCTGGACAATGTAGTTCCAAAAGTAAAATGGGAGCTGTTGCATTATGGCCTTCTAAATAAAAACATTCTAATAATGTCATCTCTGAAGAGTTAAATCACTGGTAACTTGTTTATTTCTAAGGCCATATTGAGACAGGGGAGAAGAACATCTAGTAAAGAAGAAAGGTAGGAATATTAAAGTGTCTCACCTGTATCTCTTCCTCATGTTGGACAGTCGGTTGAGAGAGATGTGGTCCAGTGGGGTGCTGCCACATCTGTGAGAAACACACAGTGTAATGTACATCAGAGATCATCAACTAGATTCAGACACGGGACCATCTGTGAGAAACACACAGTGTAATATACATCAGAGATCATCAACTAGATTCAGACACGGGACCATCTGTGAGAAACACACAGTGTAATATACACCAGAGATCATCAACTAGATTCAGACACGGGACCATCTGTGAGAAACACACAGTGTAATATACACCAGAGATCATCAACTAGATTCAGACACGGGACCATCTGTGAGAAACACACAGTGTAATGTACATCAGAGATCATCAACTAGATTCAGACACGGGACCATCTGTGAGAAACACACAGTGTAATGTACATCAGAGATCATCAACTAGATTCAGACACGGGACCATCTGTGAGAAACACACAGTGTAATGTACATCAGAGATCATCAACTAGATTCAGACACGGGACCATCTGTGAGAAACACACAGTGTAATATACATCAGAGATCATCAACTAGATTCTTTGGTGTATAGGATCACATCTCTCTCTGGTATGTGTGGGAATACTTTGGTGTATAGGATCACATCTCTCTCTGGTATGCGTGGGAATACTTTGGTGTATAGGATCACATCTCTCTCTGGTATGTGTGGGAATACTTTGGTGTATAGGATCACATCTCTCTGGTATGTGTGGGAATACTTTGGTGTATAGGATCACATCTCTCTCTCTGGTATGTGTGGGAATACTTTGGTGTATAGGATCACATCTCTCTGGTATGTGTGGGAATACTTTGGTGTATAGGATCACATCTCTCTGGTATGTGTGGGAATACTTTGGTGTATAGGATCACATCTCTCTCTGGTATGCGTGGGAATACTTTGGTGTATAGGATCACATCTCTCTCTGGTATGCGTGGGAATACTTTGGTGTATAGGATCACATCTCTCTCTGGTATGCGTGGGAATACTTTGGTGTATAGGATCACATCTCTCTCTGGTATGCGTGGGAATACTTTGGTGTATAGGATCACATCTCTCTCTGGTATGCGTGGGAATACTTTGGTGTATAGGATCACATCTCTCTCTGGTATGTGTGGGAATACTTTGGTGTATAGGATCACATCTCTCTCTGGTATGCGTGGGAATACTTTGGTGTATAGGATCACATCTCTCTGGTATGCGTGGGAATACTTTGGTGTATAGGATCACATCTCTCTGGTATGTGTGGGAATACTTTGGTGTATAGGATCACATCTCTCTCTGGTATGTGTGGGAATACTTTGGTGTATAGGATCACATCTCTCTCTGGTATGTGTGGGAATACTTTGGTGTATAGGATCACATCTCTCTCTGGTATGTGTGGGAATACTTTGGTGTATAGGATCACATCTCTCTCTGGTATGTGTGGGAATACTTTGGTGTATAGGATCACATCTCTCTCTGGTATGTGTGGGAATACTTTGGTGTATAGGATCACATCTCTCTCTGGTATGCGTGGGAATACTTTGGTGTATAGGATCACATCTCTCTGGTATGTGTGGGAATACTTTGGTGTATAGGATCACATCTCTCTCTGGTATGTGTGGGAATACTTTGGTGTATAGGATCACATCTCTCTCTGGTATGTGTGGGAATACTTTGGTGTATAGGATCACATCTCTCTCTGGTATGCGTGGGAATACTTTGGTGTATAGGATCACATCTCTCTCTGGTATGTGTGGGAATACTTTGGTGTATAGGATCACATCTCTCTCTGGTATGCGTGGGAATACTTTGGTGTATAGGATCACATCTCTCTGGTATACGTGGGAATACTTTGGAACAGATTTCCAAAATGTACATCACTTGGAGCTGATTTGCTGCTGTTTAACAGTCATGTCATTTTTTTTTGCTATGAATACTTGGGAGGGGCAAATAAAATACTTGGGAGGGGCAAATAAAATACTTGGGAGGGGCAAATAAAATGTTAATCAGCGCCACTGAAAACAGAGAGATGTTCAGACCAGAGAGCTGGAACACAAGAGCTGCTGAACTGGGGACATGTCAACCCACAGCACTGATGAGGTGTATGGACCATAAACCAGAACACACACACACACACACACACACACACACACACACACACACACACACACACACACACACACACACACACACACACACACACACACACACACACACACACACACACACACACACACACACACACACACACACACAGAGAACAAATAACCAGTGCCTGACATTATATAATGTACTGTTATGTTCGCTGCGTGAGACTACGAATGCAGGACAAATTGCACCCTATTCCCTATATAGCGCACTACTTTAGACCAGAGCCCTATGAACTATATAGGGAATAAGGTGCCATTTGGAACACAGGCATGGTGAGTGTTATTGGAAAAATCTTGTTTGGTGTGTTGCCATGTTGCTGTGGATAGGATTCTCATCAATGAGAACAATACATTTGAAATCTGAACCTGCTTTTGTGTGTGTTTGTGTTTTTGTGTCTGCTAAATGACACGTGTACTGATTAGATGACTGCATAGAAATGTAGAGGGACCAGGTCTCTCTTATAGAACAGACTGTATCTGACAGAGACCTGAGAACCTGGATTAAGGAAGTTTAAAAGAAGCAGAAGGGATTTATGGTGATGTCAGCTTTAACTGCTATAACCAAGTCTACACAGTCTCACAGTATGGAAACCAAGATGGAAGCCATTTGACATGAGTTTCTTTCAGCGGGTGAGTCAGGTATTATTGAGAGCAGAGACAACCTGGGTTTTTCCACTGATCAACTAAAGGTTCAAGAGGACAGCATCTTCTGCTCTTCTGGAGTTGGCTAATATTAGCTTCCCTGAAATGATGTTGAAAAATGAACAATTCCTTTCCTCTTGGTTGCATGGCATGCTGTTCGGGGCTCTCTGTGTGTGTGTTGTGTATTCTCAGCTGTGGTCACCGCAGAGTGCAGACAGTCATCCCTGCATGCTGTTTTCAATTTGCCAAGCGGCCTAAATAGCAAAAGGAACAAAAGACACACACACATTCCAGTCGTCCTAACAAAGCGTGATTAGCATCTGTGTAATGTGAGTGAAGCAGACAACAAACACAAACATCTCCATTCCTGTGCTAACGAGGCTTTAGGCACGCCAGGCCGCATCGGAAATATCGGGGAGGCACGTGTCAGTGGTCTGGGTTTTTTAAAACCCGCTCGAGTCAAACGTTTAAGTTCAAAAACATTTTGGCGGTCAATCTGTGGGCATTAGGGGAACCGGTTTCTCGATTTCTAAACATCCTGAGAATGAAATAAACAAAAGTAGTGCTCAGGGTTGAAGCCAGTGGGAGGGGGCGGTGGTGCATGCCACAAACACACCCACCCAATTCCCAACATTATGGATTCCTGATTATTGAAATATCTGCAGCAGGATAGGTCATACATAATGACGTGTGAGCTATGGAAGCATCCATCACTTTAACCAATGGTGCGTCTTCACATCATCTTGGGGATAGGAAGCATACGGCTCGATGGCCGCGGGGGGAAAGCATACGGCTCGATGGCCGCGGGGGGAAAGCATATGGCTCGATGGCCGCGGGGGGAAAGCATACGGCTCGATGGCCGCGGGGAAAGCATACGGCTCGATGGCCGCGGGGTAGGCATACGGCTCGATGGCCGCGGGGAAAGCATATGGCTCGATGGCCGCGGGGAAAGCATACGGCTCGATGGCCGCGGGGAAAGCATATGGCTCGATGGCCGCGGGGAAAAGCATACGGCTCGATGGCCGCGGGGAAAGAATATGGCTCGATGGCCGCGGGGGTAGGCATACGGCTCGATGGCCGCGGGGGGGAAAGCATACGGCTCGATGGCCGCGGGGAAAGCATACGGCTCGATGGCCGCGGGGAAAGCATACGGCTCGATGGCCGCGGGGGAAAGCATACGGCTCGATGGCCGCGGGGAAAGCATACGGCTCGATGGCCGCGGGGAAAGCATACGGCTCGATGGCCGCGGGGAAAGAATATGGCTCGATGGCCGGGGGTAGGCATGGCTCTATGGCCGCGGGGAAAGCATACGGCTCGATGACCGCGGGGAAAGCATACGGCTCGATGGCCGCGGGGGGAAAGCATACGGCTCGATGGCCGCGGGGAAAGCATACGGCTCGATGGCCGCGGGGGAAAGAATATGGCTCGATGGCCGCGGGGGTAGGCATACGGCTCGATGGCCGCGGGGAAAGCATATGGCTCGATGGCCGCGGGGAAAGCATATGGCTCGATGGCCGCGGGGGAAAAGCATACGGCTCGATGGCCGCGGGGAAAGAATATGGCTCGATGGCCGCGGGGGGTAGGCATACGGCTCGATGGCCGCGGGGAAAGCATACGGCTCGATGACCGCGGGGGAAAGCATACGGCTCGATGGCCGCGGGGAAGGCATACGGCTCGATGGCCGCTGGGGGAAAGCATACGGCTCGATAGCCGCGGGGAAAGAATATGGCTCGATGGCCGCGGGGTAGGCATACGGCTCGATGGCCGCGGGGGAAAAGCATATGGCTCGATGGCCGCGGGGGGAAAGCATACGGCTCGATGGCCGCGGGGGGAAAGCATATGGCTCGATGGCCGCGGGGGGAAAGCATATGGCTCGATGGCCGCGGGGGGGAAAGCATACAGCTCGATGGCCGCGGGGGGAAAGAATATGGCTCGATGGCCGCGGGGGGAAGGCATACGGCTCGATGGCCGCGGGGGGAAAGCATATGGCTCGATGGCCACGGGGGGAAAGCATGAAATCGATTATGGCTACACGCACATCACAGTCTACGTCCCAAATGACACCCTATTCCCTATGTAGTGCACTCTATGGGTCCTAATCAGAAGTACTGCACTATATAGGGAATAGGATGCCATTTGGGATACAGTACACATCTCCCAGGCAGGTGTGAACCAAAGACTGGATGATTGCTGATGTAGGGAGACGAAGGTATCTACATATCAGAGGTGACTAAGTTTGAACCTCTTGAAGCTAAGGGACACTCTTTTTATTTTTGGAAAAATAATGTTCCCAAAGTAAACGGCCTATTTCTCAGGACCAGATGCTAGAATATGCATATAATTGACAGATTAGGATAGAAAACACTCGAAAGTTTCCAGAACTGTAAAAATGTTGTCTGTGAGTATAACAGAACTGATATTGCAGGCGAAAGCCTAAGAAAAATCCAATCAGGAAGTGACTCATGTTTTGAAACCGTTGTGTTCCTATGCATCCCTATTGGCCATGCAACCTATTCCTATGCATCCCTATTGGCCATGCAACCTATTGGCTATGCAACCAGATTCCTTTTTCTATGTATTCCCTAAGGTGTCTACAGCATTTAGACGTAGTTTCACGCCTTTATGTTGAAGAATGAGCGTAAAGGACCACATTGCGTAAGTGGCCAGGTGATTAACAAAAGGCTAAGCTGTGTTTCGCTATATTTCACCTGTGATTTCATGAATATTTTCTAGTAAGATTATTTGGCCGTTGCGCTATGCTAATTAGTGTAGTTGATGACAATTCTCCCGGATCCTGGATGGGTAGTTCCAAGAGTTAAAGGATGGATGAGTCCTATTGGGAGTGAGTCTACAACACAGGTGTAAATCCCCCGCAGATGGAGAGATGGATCCAGTTGATATATTGTGCACACTTGCGCTCACACACACCTAAAACAGGCAAAGACCATCCATGTGCTCATGGAGGAATGACACACAGACAGAGACACACCTCATTCTGCAGATGAAGGATCGTCTGGAGCCCATGCACATCCTCATAGACGACTGTTGCCCCTCTTTCTTCACTGTTCCTGTCTTCAGGTCCAGGATACGCCCTGAGGAGACACAGAACATGAGATGAGACGCGCTCACACACAGCCTTGCGTCATGCTGAGGTCCGGGAGCTGCGCCACTGTTTCTGTCAGGAACATTTTTGTTCGTCTGTGCATCGCTCCCTCGTTTCTCATTAAGTGTTTGGAAAGGAAAAACAATGTAATTCCTGATATTTAGTCTAATGTAATAAATGGAGAGAATGTCTCTTCCTTTTCTCTCCCTGTCTGTCTTCCTCTCCACCCCATTTAGACTATTAGCTGCATCATTACTAGTCTGTCGGAGAAACATGTCTACAGTAATTCCAGACAAATAAGCTTTGTGTGTGTGTGTGTGTGTGTGTGTGTGTGTGTGTGTGTGTGTGTGTGTGTGTGTGTGTGTGTGTGTGTGTGTGTGTGTGTGTGTGTGTGTGTGTGTGTGTGTCTGTGTCTGTGTCTGTGTCTGTGTCTGTGTGTGTGTGTGTGTGTGTGTGTGTGTGTGTGTGTGTGTGTGTGTGTGTGTGTGTGTGTCCTGCAGCGATCCGTTCCAGCTGACCCCAGTGTTTTTATTCCAGAGGGATTCCTCCTCCACACACAGTCAGTCTGAGCTGCGTTGCAACTAATTTGTTTGTTAGATGACTGGGGGCTTAGATCATGCTAACAGCTATCGAGTTAGCTAGCGCCAACCAGAGGTTATTCAGCAGGACAAGGAGAGGATTCAAGCCACACAACACGTTGTACACTCTCCACAATTCACATTCCAGCTATAGACTACACAACAGGCCAATTCAAGGCCGGGGGGCATTTGACAAGGAATGTTGATGACAGGTGGGGGCGTTTAATGTTGAAGCTGGACATATGGACAACCTGCCAATAACATTAGTGTAATGAATGCAGCATTAGACAATGTTAACTCTCCAAACTCCCAAAGCATTGATGTGGTCATCTATACTGTTCTATTATTGCAGTGGCTCCTCAAGGGAGGGAGGCGATCAGTGTTTGACCCCAGCTAAAGGCTGGATTGTAGTTTTGGCTACAGTCTTGTATTGGAGAGGATACAAGGATCTCAGCTCCCTCTCTTCCTGAGACTGACCCATAGAGGTCGAACGAGAGCTCTGGACGAATACAACCCATCTTAGCACGGACATTGCCATTGATGGTTTCCATCATTTTAAAGTAGGAGATGAGGCCTCTTCCTATCTCTATGGGCTGACCACTATGTTTAGATAAAGACATTATCTTCCTGGGGCTCTGGGATGACATATGACTATTATCATTGGCCAATTAGGTCAGGAGTCCAATTAGAAGGCTCTGGTTTCGAACGTGTTGAAAGGCTTTACCACATATCTCCTAGGGTCTTTCTCATGGATTGTTGACAGGGTTTCGAGCTCCATTGGTTTGTGTAAAAAAACAACAACACTGCTTTGAAACACTTCTCTAAAACCCACATGCACAGGTTATTTACCATTATAAACTGGGTGGTTTGAGTCCTGAATTCTTATTGGCTGACAGCCGTGGTATATCATACCGTATACAACGGGTATGATAAAACATGTATATGTTTATGATTTATGTTGGTAACTAGTTTATATGCGACCAATATACCAAGGCTAACGGCTGTGTCCAGTCACTCTGCACTGCATTGTGCATAAAAACAGCCATTAGCAGTGGTATTTCAGCCATATGCCACACCTCAGACCTTATTGCTTAATTATTACCATGGTTTACCATGAAGAGGATGGAGACAGGAGATGAGGTTATTTACTAGTATTATTACCATGAAGAGGATGGAGACAGGAGATGAGGTTATTTACTAGTATTATTACCATGAAGAGGATGGAGACAGGAGATGAGGTTATTTACCACTATTATTACCATGAAGAGGATGGAGACAGGAGATGAGGTTATTTACTAGTATTATTACCATGAAGAGGATGGAGACAGGAGATGAGGTTATTTACTAGTATTATTACCATGAAGAGGATGGAGACAGGAGATGAGGTTATTTACTAGTATTATTACCATGAAGAGGATGGAGAGGGGAGATGAGGTTATTTACCACTATTATTACCATGAAGAGGATGGAGACAGGAGATGAGGTTATTTACTAGTATTATTACCATGAAGAGGATGGAGACAGGAGATGAGGTTATTTACTAGTATTATTACCATGAAGAGGATGGAGACAGGAGATGAGGTTATTTACTAGTATTATTACCATGAAGAAGATGGAGACAGGAGATGAGGTTATTTACCACTATAATTACCATGAAGAGGATGGAGACAGGAGATGAGGTTATTTACTAGTATTATTACCATGAAGAGGATGGAGACAGGAGATGAGGTTATTTACTAGTATTATTACCATGAAGAGGATGGAGACAGGAGATGAGGTTATTTACTAGTATTATTACCATGAAGAGGATGGAGACAGGAGATGAGGTTATTTACCACTATTATTACCATGAAGAGGATGGAGACAGGAGATGAGGTTATTTACCACTATTATTACCATGAAGAGGATGGAGACAGGAGATGAGGTTATTTACTAGTATTATTACCATGAAGAGGATGGAGACAGGAGATGAGGTTATTTACCACTATTATTACCATGAAGAGGATGGAGACAGGAGATGAGGTTATTTACTAGTATTATTACCATGAAGAGGATGGAGACAGGAGATGAGGTTATTTACCACTATTATTACCATGAAGAGGATGGAGACAGGAGATGAGGTTATTTACTAGTATTATTACCATGAAGAGGATGGAGACAGGAGATGAGGTTATTTACCACTATTATTACCATGAAGAGGATGGAGAGGGGAGATGAGGTTATTTACCACTATTATTACCATGAAGAGGATGGAGACAGGAGATGAGGTTATTTACTAGTATTATTACCATGAAGAGGATGGAGACAGGAGATGAGGTTATTTACTAGTATTATTACCATGAAGAGGATGGAGACAGGAGATGAGGTTATTTACTAGTATTATTACCATGAAGAAGATGGAGACAGGAGATGAGGTTATTTACCACTATAATTACCATGAAGAGGATGGAGACAGGAGATGAGGTTATTTACTAGTATTATTACCATGAAGAGGATGGAGACAGGAGATGAGGTTATTTACTAGTATTATTACCATGAAGAGGATGGAGACAGGAGATGAGGTTATTTACCAGTATTATTACCATGAAGAGGATGGAGACAGGAGATGAGGTTATTTACCAGTATTATTACCATGAAGAGGATGGAGACAGGAGATGAGGTTATTTACCACTATTATTACCATGAAGAGGATGGAGACAGGAGATGAGGTTATTTACTAGTATTATTACCATGAAGAGGATGGAGACATGAGATGAGGTTATTTACTAGTATTATTACCATGAAGAGGATGGAGACAGGAGATGAGGTTATTTACCAGTATTATTACCATGAAGAGGATGGAGACAGGAGATGAGGTTATTTACCACTATTATTACCATGAAGAGGATGGAGACAGGAGATGAGGTTATTTACTAGTATTATTACCATGAAGAGGATGGAGACAGGAGATGAGGTTATTTACTAGTATTATTACCATGAAGAGGATGGAGACAGGAGATGAGGTTATTTACCAGTATTATTATCATGGTTTACAATGTAGAGGATAGAGACAGGAGATGAGGTTATTTACTAGTATTATTACCATGAAGAGGATGGAGACAGGAGATGAGGTTATTTACTAGTATTATTACCATGAAGAGGATGGAGACAGGAGATGAGGTTATTTACTAGTATTATTACCATGAAGAGGATGGAGACAGGAGATGAGGTTATTTACCAGTATTATTATCATGGTTTACAATGTAGAGGATAGAGACAGGAGATGAGGTTATTTACTAGTATTATTACCATGAAGAGGATGGAGACAGGAGATGAGGTTATTTACTAGTATTATTACCATGAAGAGGATGGAGACAGGAGATGAGGTTATTTACCAGTATTATTATCATGGTTTACAATGTAGAGGATAGAGACAGGAGATGAGGTTATTTACTAGTATTATTACCATGAAGAGGATGGAGACAGGAGATGAGGTTATTTACTAGTATTATTACCATGAAGAGGATGGAGACAGGAGATGAGGTTATTTACTAGTATTATTACCATGAAGAGGATGAAGACAGGAGATGAGGTTATTTACCACTATAATTACCATGAAGAGGATGGAGACAGGAGATGAGGTTATTTACTAGTATTATTACCATGAAGAGGATGGAGACAGGAGATGAGGTTATTTACTAGTATTATTACCATGAAGAGGATGGAGACAGGAGATGAGGTTATTTACCACTATTATTACCATGAAGAGGATGGAGACAGGAGATGAGGTTATTTACCACTATTATTACCATGAAGAGGATGGAGACAGGAGATGAGGTTATTTACTAGTATTATTACCATGAAGAGGATGGAGACAGGAGATGAGGTTATTTACCACTATTATTACCATGAAGAGGATGGAGACAGGAGATGAGGTTATTTACTAGTATTATTACCATGAAGAGGACGGAGACAGGAGATGAGGTTATTTACCACTATTATTACCATGAAGAGGATGGAGACAGGAGATGAGGTTATTTACTAGTATTATTACCATGAAGAGGATGGAGACAGGAGATGAGGTTATTTACTAGTATTATTACCATGAAGAGGATGGAGACAGGAGATTAGGTTATTTACTAGTATTATTACCATGAAGAGGATGGAGACAGGAGATGAGGTTATTTACTAGTATTATTACCATGAAGAGGATGGAGACAGGAGATGAGGTTATTTACTAGTATTATTACCATGAAGAGGATGTAGACAGGAGATGAGGTTATTTACCAGTATTATTATCATGGTTTACAATGTAGAGGATAGAGACAGGAGAGTAGAGGTATGTTTCCCAAACAAAACACCAGACCAGGAACACATTGGCTACATCATATGTTATTTCCCCTGAGAGATCAACACACACCCACACACTAAGACACTAACAAGTGCAAACAAGTTTGTTTGTGTGAGAGTGAGTTTCCTCTGCTGTGTTTGTGTGACCTCATGTTCTAACTGACTAAGCTTGGCTGGGCTTCCAGGACTGCAGAGAACAGGCGACAAGAGAGAAGTCATCACACACACAGGGCTTGGGTTTCGGTAAATGACTTAACAAGGTGATAGTTTAATCAGTTTAATCAGTGATTTCCAGGGCTGTGTCTGGAGGAGATGACTAAGATGTTCTCTTGTTAGCAGGAAAGCTGGCGGGCTAGCTGCTGTGTGTGTGTGTGTTTATGTGTGAAGCTATCCTCTGCTTCTCTCCATCTGTCAGTTGAGCGCCACAGGTAAAGTTTATCCTGGAACTAATTCCATGTGAAACACTGCAGGGTGGAGGGAGAAGAAAAACACTGCTGCACATGTCTGGACACCATCAGCTGTGTTAGTGTGTTGATTTGTGTTGAGCTCCCGTTTATATAGTGTGTGTGTGTGTGTGTGTGTGTGTGTGTGTGTGTGTGTGTGTGTGTGTGTGTGTGTGTGTGTGTGTGTGTGTGTGTGTGTGTGTGTGTGTGTGTGTGTGTGTGTGTGTGTGTGTGTGTGTGTGTGTGTGTGTGTGTGTGTGTGTGTCCCCATTGGTCAGGGATGGTCTCCACTTAGTGATGATTTCAGGGAAAGCGGGAGGAAATGAAGGGATCAATACACTCCACACAGGAAGGGCGATCAGCTGGAATGACGGCATCCCAGAGAGATACAAGGAAAGTGGAGCAGCAAAGACATGCAGACAGTTGTAGACTGTGTGTGTGTGTGTGTGTGTGTGTGTGTGTGTGTGTGTGTGTGTGTGTGTGTGTGTGTGTGTGTGTGTGTGTGTGTGTGTGTGTGTGTGTGTGTGTGTGTGTGTGTGTGTGTGTGTGTGTGTGTGTGTGTGTGTGTGTGTGTGTGTGTGTGTGTGTGTGTGTGTGTGTGTGTGTGCGCCAACTACCGTCCAGTCCAAAAACCATGTGTTTCTATGTGTAGTGACTAAGGGTTGTTTAAGGTCTAGGTGTGCCACACACAAACACCTATGTACACACATGCAGAAGGAATGTGCGGTTATGTGCTGTCAAACCATGTGTGTCTATGGAGTGTGGCACTCAGAGGAGATAAGATAAAGCAGTGACAGGCCACTGAAGTCCTCAACAGCTGCCATGTCACTGCTGCTTCTACTGGTCGACTTTCACCAGTGAAAGAGTCAGGACTTTGAAAACCAGGGTCAGTAGAGAGAAAATGACAAACAAAATTAAAAATACACAAAAATGTAATAAAATCGGGAAGGTAAAACATTTTCAGTGTAAACAACTATTACCAGATATAAAGTAAGTGGGAAAGATAATGGAACTATATACAGTATATTTAAATCATATTATCTTCGAGAACTAACAATCATCAAAATAAAAACTCGACAGTCAGAGAGAATCTAAAATTCTCCATGTCATGGCACGGTGCCTCTACTGATTTTGTTATAATGTTTGAGTCACTCAGATAGCATAAGAACAAGGCATAAACCATGGCAAAATGTGTGGAATTGCACGAAATTTGCTTTAAAACAACAAAAACACCCACACATTGCCACTGCTGTTGAAACAAATCCTAGGGGAAACACTGAATACAGATTTGTTTTTCCTTTGCAAAACATTTTACTACGGTTTGTGATTCAACACAACCCAGGTGTGAAAACTGTGTTATTGTTCCATCTCTGAATTGCCAGGGGATACACAACAGTGATGGAATGATAACCGGCACAGATGAATGTGCCTGGCTGGCACCAAGCCTCCTCTCTCCTTTAACAACCACAGCTACCCGTACTCAAATACCAAAATAACAACATAGTTCATAGTTCCAGGGACCATAGTTACGACAACGATTAGCCCTATGGCTTAGACCTTTTGGAACATATTTAGCAGCTGATAGGATTTATGCAGTAAAGGTACACTATGTAGAAATCGCTCCTCGTTCCTGGTTGCTAAAATTCTAAAAGTTTGCCTGATTTATAGTATAATGTAGAGAATCATTGTACAATCTAAACCTCTGAAATATATTTTCTATAACATTTTTTTTGTATTTTCAGCTGTTTAAAGCTGGTGTACAAAACCAAAAGCTAAAGATGCAAAAACAAAACTTTAGAATGGCAAGCATAGAAATAGCGCACATAGAACAGGTCTACTGCTTCTTAGACTTTAAATGATATCTATAACTCAGATTTCTATGTGAATTTGGTCAGGTCGCCCAAAAAGTTACATATTGCAGCTTTAATGTCAAGGAATGAGGAGCACAGACAATTGTTGAAGATATACCTGATCACGTCCTAATATGGAGGACAACTACTGTTACGGGGAATCAAACTGTGCCTAGGTTGTGTTACCACTGGTTTAAATCAAGAGACATGCAATGTCGTAAGTATGGACCCTGGGAGTTTAGAACAAGACCCACCAACTACATAGAGTTTAGTTGCTGCCAACTGCTAAACAGTAACTTCCCATGCAAAGTGGAAGTACAATCCTCATTTACAGAGAAGGGGGTTTAGAAGTTTGTTATACACATAATATTTAATCATGGTTCTGGAAGAGTAGAGCCAGCTGTCTTGACTTGGTTGGTTTCACACACAAACATGCATGTATTTGACATAGATTCACAAAATATGCACACACCTACACACCACACCCAGGGTTTCCATTAGTTGGTAATAGTCCTAGGACCATGCCCCAGGACTACCTGACATGATGACTCCTTGCTGTCCCCAGTCCACCTGGCCATGCTGCTGCTCCAGCTTCAACTGACCTGAGCCCTAGGACCATGCCCCAGGACTACCTTACATGATGACTCCTTGCTGTCCCCAGTCCAACTGGCCATGCTGCTGCTCCAGTTTCAACTGTTCTGCCTTACTATTATTCGACCATGCTGGTCATTTATGAACATTTGAACATCTTGGCCATGTTATGTTATAATCTCCACCCGGCACAGCCAGAAGAGGACGGGCCACCCCACATATGCTCTCTCTAATTCTCTCTTTCTTTCTCTCTCTCGGAGGACCTGAACCCTAGGACCGTGCCCCAGGACTACCTGACATGATGACTCCTTGCTGTCCCCGGTCCACCTGACTGTGCTGCTGCTCCAGTTTCAACTGTTCTGCCTTGTTATTATTCGACCATGCTGGTCATTTATGAACATTTGAACATCTTGGCCATGTTGTTATAATCTCCACCCGGCACAGCCAGAAGAGGACTGGCCACTACACATAGCCTGGTTCCTCTCTAGGTTTCTTCCTAGGTTTTGGCCTTTCTAGGGAGATTTTCCTAGCCACCGTGCTTCTACACCTGCATTGCTTGCTGTTTGGGGTTTTAGGCTGGGTTTCTGTACAGCACTTTGAGATATCAGCTGATGTACGAAGGGCTATATAAATAAATTTGATTTGATTTGATTTAATATGAAAAGCAGATAAATAAAACTGGCGCCGGCCAATTATCAGAGAATGCTAAGAGTGTGCAAAGCTGTCAATAAGGCAAAGGGTGGCAACTTTGAAGAATCTCAAATATAATATAATTTAATCATATACATAACCGTTCAAAAGTTTCGGGTCACTTAGAAATGTTCTTGTTTTTGAAAGAAAAGCACATCTGTCCTTTAAAATAACATCAAATTGATCAGAAATACAGTGTAGACATTGTTAATGTTGTAAATGACTATTGTAGCTGGAAACGGCTGATTTTTTATGGAATATCTACATCGGCGTACAGAGGCCCATTATTAGCAACCATCACTCCTGTGTTCCAAAGGCACGTTGTGTTAGCACGTTGTGAGCGTCAGCATCTGGAGCATCAGCATTTGTGGGTTCGATTACAGGCTCAAAATGGCCAGAAACAAAGAACTTTCTTCTTAAACTCGTCAGTCTATTCTTGTTCTGAGAAATGAAGGCTATTCCATGTGAGAAATTGCCAAGAAACTTAAGATCTTGTACAACGCTCTGTACTACTCCCTTCACAGAAGAGTGCAAACTGACTCTAACCAGAATAGAAAGAGGAGTGGGAATCTCCGGTGCACAACTGAGCAAGAGGAAAAGTACATTAGTGTCTAGCTGAGAAACAGATGCCTCACAAGTTCTCAACTGGCAGCTTCATTAAATAGTACCCACAAAACACCAGTCTCAACGTCAACAGTGAAGAGGCGACTCCAGGATGCTGGCTTTCTAGGCAGAGTTGCAAAGAAAAAGCCAATAAAACAAACAAAAAGATTAAGATGGCCAAAAGAACACAGACACTGGACAAAGGAACTTTGCCTGTGTCACATTTTTCTAACAGAAACCCTGACACACACACACACACACACACACACACACACACACACACACACACACACACACACACACACACACACACACACACACACACACACACACACACACACACACACACACACACACACACACACACACACACACACACACACACACACACACACACACGAAAGTAGAGTGAAAACAAATACTTCAGAGTCAGTGTGCATTATCCTGAAAGGACCCAGAGAATGAGGCTACATGTAGTTTCATTATCCTGAAAGGACCCAGAGAATGAGGCTACATGTAGTTTCATTATCCAGACAGGACCCAGAGAATGAGGCTACATGTAGTTTCATTATCCAGACAGGACCCAGAGAATGAGGCTACATGTAGTTTCATTATCCAGACAGGACCCAGAGAATGAGGCTACATGTAGTTTCATTATCCAGACAGGACCCAGAGAATGAGGCTACATGTAGTTTCATTATCCAGACAGGACTACACATAGACAACTATCCCTCCTCTATCCCTCCCTTCATCCACTATCCCTTCATCCATCTCTATCCATCCCTTCATCCTCTATCCCTCCCTTCACCCACTATCCCTTCATCCATCTCTATCCATCCCTTCATCCACTATCCCTTCATCCTCTATCCCTCCCTTCATCCGCTATCCATCACTTCATCCGCTATCCATCCCTCCATCCCTTCACCCATCTCTATCAATCACTTCATCTTCTATCCATCCCTTCATCCGCTATCCATCCCTTCATCCTCTATCCATCCCTTCATCTGCTATCCATCCCTTCATCCTCTATCCATCCCTTCATCTGCTATCCATCCCTTCATCCTCTATCCATCCCTTCATCTTCTATCCATCCCTTCATCCATCTCTATCCATCCCTTCATCCGCTATCCATCCCTTCATCCTCTATCCATCCCTTCATCCGCTATCCATCCCTTCACCCACTATCCCTTCATCCATCTCTATCCATCCCTTCATCCACTATCCCTTCATCCTCTATCCCTCCCTTCATCCTCTATCCCTTCATCCATCTCTATCCATCCCTTCATCCGCTATCCATCACTTCATCCGCTATCCATCCCTCCATCCCTTCACCCATCTCTATCAATCACTTCATCTTCTATCCATCCCTTCATCCATCTCTATCCATCCCTTCATCCGCTATCCATCCCTTCATCCTCTATCCATCCCTTCATCTTCTATCCATCCCTTCATCCATCTCTATCCATCCCTTCATCCGCTATCCATCCCTTCATCCTCTATCCATCCCTTCATCCGCTATCCATCCCTTCATCCTCTATCCATCCCTTCATCCGCTATCCATCCCTTCATCTGCTATCCATCCCTTCATCCCTCTCTATCCATCCCTTCATCCCTCTCTATCCATCCCTTCATCCGCTATCCATCCCTTCATCTGCTATCCATCCCTTCATCCCTCTCTATCCATCCCTTCATCTGCTATCCATCCCTTCATCCTCTATCCATCCCTCTACATCTATCCATCCCTTTACATCTATCCATCCCTCTACATCTATCCCTTCATCCGCTATCCATCCCTTCATCCTCTATCCATCCCTTCATCCGCTATCCATCCCTTCATCCTCTATCCATCCCTTCATCCGCTATCCATCCCTTCATCTGCTATCCATCCCTTCATCCCTCTCTATCCATCCCTTCATCCCTCTCTATCCATCCCTTCATCCGCTATCCATCCCTTCATCTGCTATCCATCCCTTCATCCCTCTCTATCCATCCCTTCATCTGCTATCCATCCCTTCATCCTCTATCCATCCCTCTACATCTATCCATCCCTCTCCATCTATCCATCCCTCTACATCTATCCCTTCATCCGCTATCCATCCCTTCATCCATCTCTATCCATCCCTTCATCCATCTCTATCCATCCCTTCATCCCTCTCTATCCATCCCTTCATCCGTCATCCATCCCTTCATCCGCTATCCATCCCTTCATCCATCTCTATCCATCCCTTCATCCCTCTCTATCCATCCCTTCATCCCTCTCTATCCATCCCTTCATCCTCTATCCATCCCTTCATCCTCTATCCATCCCTTCATCCGCTATCCATCCCTTCATCCTCTATCCATCTACATCTATCCATCCCTCTCCATCTATCCATCCCTTCATCCCTCTCTATCCATCTCGTCATCCATCCCTTCATCTGCTATCCATCCCTTTATCCTCTATCCATCCCTCTACATCTATCCATCCCTCTACATCTATCCATCCCTCTACATCTATCCATCCCTCTACATATATCCATCCCTCTACATATATTCATCCCTTCATCCGCTATCCATCCCTTTATCCTCTATCCATCCCTTTATCCTCTATCCATCCCTTTATCCTCTATCCATCCCTTTATCCTCTATCCATCCCTTCATCCTCTATCCATCTACATCTATCCATCCCTCTACATCTATCCATCCCTTCATCCGCTATCCATCCCTTCATCCTCTATCCATCCCTTCATCCCTCTCTATCCATCCCTTCATCCCTCTCTATCCATCCCTTCATCCGCTATCCATCCCTTCATCCTCTATCCATCCCTTCATCCCTCTCTATCCATCCCTTCATCCCTCTCTATCCATCCCTTCATCCCTCTCTATCCATCCCTTCATCCTCTATCCATCCCTTCATCCTCTATCCATCCCTTCATCCTCTATCCATCCCTTCATCCTCTATCCATCCCTTCATCCTCTATCCATCCCTCTACATCTGTCCATCCTTTCATCTTTATATGATGGATGAGAATCCATCTCTCCCCATCTCTTTCTGACAGACTAAACTCAGAGTGAAGCCATGTGAAGTGAATCCAACTGTAAACCTACCACTCCACCCCCCTTTCCATCCCACCCTCACACCGACAGACGGAATGGAGGTTGAAGCATTTCATCTCTCACTTTGCCAGCGGGTCCTCATTCACTTTCGGCCTGGTCCAATCCCTATTCATATAATATGCATGCTCATCCAATCAGTAACCTCGGCATGCAAACAGCTCATTAGTCATGCGAGGGCGTGGGAGGAGTAACCGGGCTCACTCAGTCACAGTGAAACATGAGGCTAATCACAGGCTGATCAGGGGCTGATGCAGGCTAAATATTTTATCTGGAGCTGTTTTCCACTCCAGGACAAATGATCAGGCTACACTGGTTAGACACCAGCTAGGAGATGAAATCCGTTTAATGTTCCAATTTCAGGGGAGTATATTCTACCCCTGTGCAGCAATCAGTGTTAATCTGAGACGTGTGGTTTGGGAGGCGACGGGAACATCCGTGTGTGTCAGAGCGGAGGAGAAATGTCAGCAGAGTTTTACATGGGGCGGCTCAGAACAGATGAGTGGGAACTCAGAGAGGATGCATCCCAAATGGCATCCTATTGCCTATATAGTGCACTACCTTTGACCAGGGCCCATAGGACTTGTGTCAAAAGTAGTGCACTTCATAGGGAAAAGAGTACCATTTGGGAAATCATGTTCAATTGAATTTCCCACCGGGAGCATGTTGTTAGCACTCTTTAGGATTACTGTCTCACTCCCACTCCAAAACCAAAGTTTACCGAACATTATTAGAGATGAGTACATGTCCCACCCACGCCTTCTGTTGCAAACAGGTCTGAAAACCCTTGATAACCCCTAACACTCCTATCAACGACCATAACCATGTACTGACATGTATTACATATGCTAACACATCACATTGTACACAATGATAGATACATTAGATTTTTTTTTTAAACTTTTTTTTGACTGGCCAAAATGTACCATTGGTCCTTATGGGAGAAATAATGAGTTATTGACCTGAATTGACCTCCTCAACAACCTTCTCTTCCCATCACTATGACTCCCATCACTACGCTGCCGACAGCAACAACTGCTCCATCACTAAGCTGCAGACAGCAACAACTGCTCCATCACTAAACTGCCGACAGCAACAACTGCTCCATCACTAAGCTGCCGACAGCAACAACTGCTCCATCACTAAGCTGCAGACAGCAACAACTGCTCCATCACTAAGCTGCCGACAGCAACAACTGCTCCATCACTAAGCTGCCGACAGCAACAACTGCTCCATCACTAAACTGCCGACAGCAACAACTGCTCCATCACTAAGCTGCCGACAGCAACAACTGCTCCATCACTAAGCTGCCGACAGCAACAACTGCTCCATCACTAAGCTGCCGACAGCAACAACTGCTCCATCACTAAGCTGCAGACAGCAACAACTGCTCCATCACTAAGCTGCCGACAGCAACAACTGCTCCATCACTAAGCTGCAGACAGCAACAACTGCTCCAAACAAAACAACAGTAGACTGAACTGATCTGTCTGGTCTCACTCTGTCAGCGAGCTGGCAAACACACTTGATTCTAATCATGCACATACAGGCAGGCAGGCAGGCAGGCAGGCAGGCAGGCAGGCAGGCAGGCAGGCAGGCAGGCAGGCAGGCAGGCAGGCAGGCACACACACACACACACACACACACACACACACACACACACACACACACACACACACACACACACACACACACACACACACACACACACACACACACACACACACACACACACACACACACACACACAACAAAACAGGGGGAGAAAGAGGCCAGACAGAAGAAAACATAGTTAGTTTAGTTACACTAGGTTTCACAATGAGCCAAGGCTCTAATGCTCTGACTGACTTCAAAGGGCACGTGTGTGTAAGTGTGTGTATCAAAGTGTGAGTCTCTAAGCGTGTGCGTCCTCGATGTTCTCCAGAGGGAGAGAAGAGTGTGTGACGGTTGTGTGTTGTGGACCGTTAGATTCAGAAGAGGGGCTGTAGAGTCTATGTGAGGACAGATTGATGGTGGTATTCACATGGCTACAGTGCCCTCTAGTGGACAGTATATCCCTCCTAGTCAGATACAATACAGTGTCCTATGGACGCTCACCTTTCTTCCAGGCAGGGAAACAGTCATTCTTGTTAGTCATCCTAACCAGAGAGGTCTTAACTATCTTAACTATTGATGAAACAGTTTGGAGTAGAATTCCATAGCTAAAGTACTTACTGAGCTTACTGAGCTATATTATATATATATATATATATGCCATTTAGCAGACGCTTTTATCCAAAGTGACTTACAGTCATGTGTGCATACATTCTACGTATGGGTGGTCCCGGGAATCGAACCCACTACCCTGGCGTTACAAGCACCATGCTCTACCATCTGAGCTACAGAAGGACCAGATAGCTACAGAAGGACCCGCTACAGAACGACCAGATATTCAGAGGGGTTGGGTTTAATGCGGAAGACATATTTCAGTTGAATGCATTCAGTTGTGGAACTGACTAGGTATCCCCCTTTCCCTTTATAGGATGCAAAAGAATCTGTCACGGACTTCTGGGAATGAGAATAAGAGTGAGGACCATGGGAGCCGTCAAGAGAGTTGGGAATAGAGCAGGATGGGACTGTCACTATCTGTCAGAGAGTTGGGTATAAAACAGGATGGGACTGTCACTATCTGGGACTCTATCTGTCAGAGAGTTGGGTATAAAACAGGATGGGACTGTCACTATCTGTCAGAGAGTTGGGTATAAAACAGGATGGGACTGTCACTATCTGTCAGAGAGTTGGGTATAAAACAGGATGGGACTGTCACTATCTGTCAGAGAGTTGGGTATAAAACAGGATGGGACTGTCACTATCTGTCAGAGAGTTGGGTATAAAACAGAATGGGACTGTCACTATCTGTCAGAGAGTTGGGTATAAAACAGGATGGGACTGTCACTATCTGTCAGAGAGTTGGGTATAAAACAGGATGGGACTGTCACTATCTGTCAGAGAGTTGGGTATAAAACAGGATGGGACTGTCACTATCTGTCAGAGAGTTGGGTATAAAACAGGATGGGACTGTCACTATCTGTCAGAGAGTTGGGTATAAAACAGGATGGGACTGTCACTATCTGGATGGGACTGTGTCACTATCTGTCAGAGAGTTGGGTATAAACAGGATGGGACTGTCACTATCTGTCAGAGAGTTGGGTATAAAACAGGATGGGACTGTCACTATCTGTCAGAGAGTTGGGTATAAAACAGGATGGGACTGTCACTATCTGTCAGAGAGTTGGGTATAAAACAGGATGGGACTGTCACTATCTGTCAGAGAGTTGGGTATAAAACAGGATGGGACTGTCACTATCTGTCAGAGAGTTGGGTATAAAACAGGATGGGACTGTCACTATCTGTCAGAGAGTTGGGTATAAAACAGGATGGGACTGTCACTATCTGTCAGAGAGTTGGGTATAAAACAGGATGGGACTGTCACTATCTTAATGTCAGAGAGTTGGGTATAAAACAGGATGGGACTGTCACTATCTGTCAGAGAGTTGGGTATAAAACAGGATGGGACTGTCACTATCTGTCAGAGAGTTGGGTATAAAACAGGATGGGACTGTCACTATCTGTCAGAGAGTTGGGTATAAAACAGGAGAGAGTTGGGACTGTCACTATCTGTCAGAGAGTTGGGTATAAAACAGGATGGGACTGTCACTATCTGTCAGAGAGTTGGGTATAAAACAGGATGGGACTGTCACTATCTGTCAGAGAGTTGGGTATACTATAGAACAAGATGGGACCATCACTATCTTAATGTTTTTCTCTCCAGTTGTGTCTGTTTTGCGCGGTTTCCTCAAAGTTGTGTCTGTTTGGCACGGTTTCCTCCCAGTTGTGTCGGTTTTGCTCGGTTTCCTCCCAGTTGTGTCTGTTTAGCTCAGATTTCCCACCAGTTGTGTCTGTTTAGCTCAGTTTCCCCCCAGTTGTGTCTGTTTAGCGCCGTTTCCCCCCAGTTGTGTCTGTTTAGCACGGTTTCCTCCCAGTTGTGTCTGTTTGGCACGGTTTCCTCCCAGTCGTGTCTGTTTAGCGGTTTCCTCCCAGTTGTGTCAGTTTAGCTCGGTTTCCTCCCAGTTGTGTCTGTTTAGCGCAGTTTCCCCCCAGTTGTGTCTGTTTAGCTGTTTAGGTTTCCTCCCAGTCGTGTCTGTTTATCACGGTTTCCTCCCAGTTGTGTCTGTTTATCACAGTTTCCTCCCAGTTGTGTCTGTTTAGCGTGGTCCAGCGCGAACAGACACAACTGGGAGGAAACCGCACTGACTTCCTCCCAGTTGTGTCTGTTTAGCACAGTTTCCTCCCGGTTGTGTCTGTTTAGCATGGTTTCCTCCCAGTTGTTGAAGGTGATGTGGAATTTCTTAAGGTTTGTTTTTATGTTGTATTTGTAGCATTTATTTTGCCCGCCAGGGGCTCACTAACCTTCCTTCATCGGCGTGAGTTGGGCATCCGGGTGACATGGAATTCCATCAGAGTTGATGCTGTATTATACCCTGAGTGTACAAAACATGAGGAACACCTGCTCTTTCCATGACATACACTGACTAGGCGAAACCAGGTGAAAGCTATGATCCCACTTGTTAAATCCACTTCAAATCAGTGTAGATGGAGGGGAGGAGACAGTTTAAAGAAGGATTTTTAAGCCCTGCGACAATTGAGATGGATTGTTTTCGTGTGCCATTCAGAGGGTGAATGGGCAAGACAAAACATTTAAAAGAAAACATTTGCTTTTGAATGGGGTATGGTAGTAGGTGCCAGGCACACTGCTTTGTGTGTGTTAAGAACTGCAATGCTGCCGGGTTTTTCACATTCAACAGTTTCCCGTGTATCAAAAATTATCCACCACGCTAAGGACATCCAGCCAACTTGACACAACTGCGGGAAGCATTCAACATGGGCCAGCTTCACTGTGGAACGCTTTCGACACCTTGAGTCCATGCCCCGACAAATAGAGGCTATCCGGAGGGCAAAAGGGGGTGCAACTCCATATTAGGAAGGTGTTCCTAATGTTTTGTACACTGTGTAGTAGTGGTGATGCTGTTTATGTTGGCCTCCTCCAGGACGCTGGTGTTGGTGTGCCTGTCCTCGCAACTGATCCTCAGGATGTTTTGTGAGAATCTTTGGAGGTGTTGTTCCAGTGCCTTCAGGTATCTACTGTAGGTGTTCCATGTGCTCCGTCTAGCAATGTGGGAAGGACAACAGCTTAGTCAACCAGTATTCCGATGAACTTGTCAGGGCAGCTGTATTTTAGTGTCCACCAGAAGTGTGGTGTAAAGGCCTTCACAGGTTCAAAAAGTTGAACCCGTTCCGAAATGGATTTGGGGCTTTCCCATCCGGAACAGATATGCATATATGCATATTTTAAAATAGGAGACCCGTTCCAAACGGACCCGAAGACAACTAGACCCGTTCCATATAGACCTGGTCGGCTCCAGACCCGGTCCAACCGAGTGAGGGAAGCAGCAGAAAAGTAAATTTTTAAGCTACTTTATTAACTCAAGCAGATAAAGCGCAAGGGAGTGGAGGTAGAGAGAGGTGACGCTCTAGCAAGGGCCGTACTGTGTGTGTAGCAAGGGCCGTACTGTGTGTGTAGCAAGGGCCGTACTGTGTGTGTAGTACGGTTGGGCGGTTTCCAGATTTTCATATTATACCGTCCTTCTCCCATTCCGGGGTTTACAGTATAACCGGCTTAGTGCATAAGGCGGCGCCAAAAAAAGTCCATTGGCCATCCGTTACCAAAATGCTAACAAAATTAGCACAAGTAAAAGTGCATTTCCCTGGAGGCTGTTAGCTAAATATGCTAACGAGCGCAAAAGAGCGAAAATAAACAAACTTGCAAAGACAGGAAATCCAGCTCATAAAGTTAATGTATTTAACCAGGTACGTCAGTTAAGAACAAATTCTTATTTACCATGACGGCCTACCCCGGCAAAACCCAGACGACGCTGGGCCAATTGTGCACCGCCCTATGGGACTCCCAATCATGGCATGTGACGCAGCCTGGATACAGGGACCGCTGCGCCTCTCGGGGGCCCCGAGTGGATTTAAATAAATTCTTATTTACAATGACGGCCAACCTTGTTCAAGAGCAGAACGACAGATTTTTAACTTGCCAGCTCGGGATTCGATCCAGCAACCTTTCAGTTACTGGCCCAATGCTCTAACCACTGGGCTACCTGCCTGTCGCCCCCTCCTACCTACATATAGGTAGGAGCTACAGAATGTAATGTTTTGTGAGTTTGGACATCTACAAACGAATGTGAACGAGAGACATTGTGCAAAGTAACAAAGTTTTGTCTGCTCTGAAGCAGCATGTGTCTGTCTGGAGTCGCTCGGGACCAGAACGGAGAAGAGACAAAAGCAAGGAAATCAAAAGATATCTGTACAGCTGCCACTGCTAACTAATCCAAGGGCTTTGACTTCTCAAACAGAAAGCTAACACAACTAGATGGCCACTTACACTACTGATTACTGATTACACACACCATTGTATATTACACTTAGTTACTTATTTAATAAATATAGATTTTGCTACTCCTTATCTCCACGTTGTCTCCCTTTGTTACGGGCTTTGAGCCGGTTCGTGACAAGTGGGGGCTCATCCGGGATCTTTGAACTATTGGTTTGGGAGACCGTGGAGGTACGTGTTTGGATTGAATATTGTGTTTGAGTGTGATCGGCCCAGTATTGGTTGCCTTTGTTGTTTGGTTTGTGTGCTGTGTTGGAGAGAGTATAATGGTTAGTTTCCAGGCCCTGCCTAGCCTGAACTCTTGTTTTACTTTCTGTTGGGACGTCAGTCTGAAGTGAGTAATCTGCTGTGTACCTCGGTGGGAGATTTGGGTAGGGTAGTGGAACTTGCTACCCGGAGCTATAGCCTTTTTCCCCTGATAGGTTTAGCGACGTGTTTCATTTTTTGGAATATGTTGGGCATGGTTAATGTTTGTTATTTTTGTGTGGTGTCTGTGGACTGAGCAGTTGTCTCGG
Organism: Oncorhynchus gorbuscha; assembly: GCF_021184085.1. Lineage (NCBI taxonomy): Eukaryota > Metazoa > Chordata > Actinopteri > Salmoniformes > Salmonidae > Oncorhynchus > Oncorhynchus gorbuscha. The sequence goes on along the minus strand of NW_025746596.1, from coordinate 4,449 downwards.
GGCACATCCGTGGCTTGGTGGAATTTGCCAGCATGCTGGGGAGTTCTATTTCCTTGCCAGCGGGCTACAGTGCGTAAATTCCCACCGCAAATCTGCACGAAGACTAGGGTTGAGTTATTGTAGGTTTTGGGGAAGCTCCATATCTCATCTCTCTTCTGTGGTGCTCAGGGTGATTGTCAATTCTCGGGTTGTGTTCTGGTGTGCTCAGCAGAAGGGAAAAGCGAAAAAAAAAAATTTGTGTGATTATGGCGTCTTATGTAGATAAGTTCATTCGCTCTCCATCAGAGGAATTGTTAGATTTAGGTACTAAAGAACAGCTGTTGAAGGTCGCGGAACACTACAAGGTTGAGATTAGTGATAAACGTCTAAAGAATTCTATCAGGTTGATATTGAAAGCCAATCTGATGGAGAGTGGTATTCTTGAAGTTACCACCGGGCCAGCCTCTGCTGAGGATTTGTTGTCTCCCCATAATGCTATAATGGCCATTCCATCGGTTAACTTCTAGTAGCCTTCTTTTTTGAACAGCAGAAAGAACTGCTTTTGTTACAGCTAGAGCATGATCGTGAGAAGCTAGAGCATGATCGTGAGAAGCTAGAGCATGATCGTGTGAAATATGAAAAGGAATTGGCATTTAAACAAGATATGGAGCGTGCTAAAATCAAGTTGCAACAAGAACGATAGAGTTAGGGAAGGAAAGATCTTAGGGAGAGTTTGTTTTGGGGAAGGTGACTCAGATTTACCTAGGGGTAGTTCCGCTTTTGGTCATGCCCCAGAGACATTTGATATTGTTGGGAACTTGCGGTTATTGCCTCTCGGTTTAATGAAAGGGACCCGAGACATTCTTTTCGCTATTTGAGCGGTTGCTGACGCTAGAGTTGGCCTGATTCTGACCGCACTTTAATGTTGCAGTGTGCTGACTGGTAAGCGCAGGAAGCATATTCAGCTCTTAGTGTACACGACAGTGCCAGTTATGATAAAGTTAAAACAGCTGTGTTACAGATTTATGAATTGGTCCCTGAGGCTTACCGCCAACGATTTAGAACTTTAAAAAAGGACGATAACCAGACTCATGTTGAGTTTGGCGACAGTTATCTTTACAGTTTAATCGCTGGTGTTCGCCTCTGCAGTTGTGGACTTTCCCAGGGCTGTGTGATCTGATTGTTAGAGCAATTTAAGGACACAATTCCTGATGTTGCCACTTATATTAATGAACGAAAGTAAAGAATGTTGCTGAAGCTGCGGTTTTGGCGGACGAGTATGTGTTGACTCACAAAAGTGTCTTTGCAAACCCCGTATTCGGAAAGAGTGGGGCATTCGGATAGATTGGGGCCGCTCACCGAGATACTTTGGTTCTCGGGCAGAGTTCTATTCAGCTTCCGGGTTGAACCTGACTCCCATGGTAAGGCTGACTTTGGGCAGGAGTGTCACTACTGTCAAGGTTCAGGTCATTGGAAAAAACGAATGTCCACTTCTCAGGTCAAAGGGTGCTTACGCTAAATCTAAGCCTGCTGCGTTAGCTGCACCTGTTCCACATCAGTTCATTCTTGACTCATTTCCTCAGGCCCAGGAGAATGTGAAAGTCCATATTGATCAGACTATTTACCTTTCATTACAGAAGGTTTTGTGTCTATGTTAGGAAAAAGACTTAGTGCCAGTGAAGATCCTGAGAGACACAGGTGCCTCTGAATCATTTGTGTTGGAGTCTGTGTTACCACTTTTCTGCTGAGACTGATTCAGGGAATAGTGTTCTAATTAGGGGAATAGGTTTGAACACTATGTCAGTTCCATTGCATAAACTGATGTTGGATTGTGGGCTGGTGAAGTAGTTGTTATGGGGTATACCTTCGTTGCCTATTGAGGGTATCGACGTTATCCTTTTGGAATAACTTGGCAGGTGAGCGTGTATGGCCAGTCGTGTTTCCATCTCTAGTGGTTTCCACTAAGCCGTCATTTGTTGGGATTCCTGATGAGAGTGTACAGAGTTTCGCAGAGGTGTTCTCTGCGTGTGCAGTGACACGTTCTATGAGTCAGGCGAACTAGTCACTGCGCCTCGACTAATGATAATAATACAAAGTATGTCACTGTCTTCCCTGTTATCCCGTTATCTGTAACCCGCTCAGATCTAATCAATGCTCAACGGATGACCCCACGTTGGAAGAGTTGCGTGATCAAATTGTGTTTATAGAACAGTTGGGAGATGTCGCCTTATGGCTATTTCCTCCAAGAGGATGTCCTGATGAGAAAGTGGGTGTCTCATGATAGTGTTTTTCTGGGGGAGGCAATTAGTCAAGTTGTTGTACCAGTTAAGCTTCGTGAGTTGGTGTTGGAAACTTCTCACAGCGACGTTGCTGGACATATGGGGGTGAGGAAAACCTACAATCGCATATTAAGACATTTCTTTTTGGCCTAGATTAAAGAGGATGTTTCTGATTTTATCAAAAACTTGTCACACTCTGTCAATTAACTGGTAAGCCTAATCAAGCTATTAAACCAGTACCATTGTTTCCTATTCCTGTACTCAGCCAACCTTGGAGTATCTGATTATTGACTGTGTGGGTCCTCTGCACCGTTTCTAAAAAGGGTAGCAGTTACCTGTTCACTGTGATGTGTCAGACCACTAGGTTTCCTAAGTTGCCTATCCTCTCTCCGATCTATCACGACTAAATCGGTGTTAAAGCTTTGACTCAGTTTCTCTCATTGTTTGGAATCCCTAAGGTCATTCAGAGTGATCAAGGATCTAATTTTACCTCTAATCTGTTTGGTCAGGTTCTTCAACAGCTCCATATTAAACACAATGTGTCTAGCGCCTATCACGCGCAAAGTCAAGGAGCACTGGAACGTTTCCATCAAACACTTAAGTCTTTGTTGAGAGTTTATTGTACTGGAGATGGATAAGGATTGGGAGGAGGGGTTGCCTTGGTTACTGTTAGCCGCTAGGGAAGTTTCACAGGAGAGCACAGGTTTCAGTCCAAATGACCTTGTGTTTGGACATAGGGTGCGTGGACTTTTATCTGTTCTCCAGGATGACTGGAAGTTTCTTGAGCCTCCCAGTCCCTGTGTTCGTATGTGTGTGATTTCCGGCGACGGCTGTATGCCACAGAAATGGCTAAAGAGAAGTTATCATCTTCACAGGAGAGATGAAGGGCATATTTGATCGCCGAACTGAGCCTCGTCACTTTAGTCCAGGTGACCAGGTTCTTGCTCTGCTGCCAATTGTTGGTTCTCCTTTTCAAGCCAAATTTCAAGGTCCATATACAGTGGTGCGGCAGTACACTGAGCAAAATTATCTAGTTGCCACTCCAGAACGGAGGAAAGCACACCAGCTGTGCCATGTAAATCTGTTAAAACCCTATTATGCACGTGCCTCTGAGACTGAACAGTGGGATTCTACAGAGGACGGTAAACCTGTTCTTTTGGCTGATACCGTTGTTTCCTTGGGTTCTTGTCGTGCTAGACCTGTGCATGAGGAGGAAGATGTTCCTGGTCCTGACGATTGTATATTGCAGGGTAGTACCTATTGTGGTCTACACCGACCATAACCCCTCACTTTTTTGAGGTCCATGATGTGTCCAAACCAGAGGATAATGCGATGGTGTTTATTTTTACAATCATTCCATCTCGATGTGAGGCACATCCGGGGGACTGAAAACGTGATTGCTGATGCGCTCTCTCGTGCGCCCTGTTCCTAATGTTTACGTGACTGACCATTGTTTCGTATTGTCATGTTCTCTCTGTCCTGTCTGCTCCCTCCTGGTCTTGTTTCTTTCCTCTTAAATGTTGCTTCCTGTGCGAAGGTTGCTGAGGTCTGGGGAGGAGGTTGGCTGGGGCAAATTGTAAGTGTGAACACGTAACCCTCATCAATTTGGGGCACAGAGGCTGTGTCAATTTGGGACGCAGAGGCCTGTGTCAATTTGGGACGCAGAGGCCTGTGTCAATTTGGGACGCAGAGGCCTGTGTCAATTTGGGACGCAGGAGGCCTGTGTCAATTTGGGACGCAGAGGCCTGTGTCAATTTGGGACGCAGAGGCCTGTGTCAATTTGGGACGCGGGAGGCTGGTATGTTGTTCCGGGGTCCTTGTTGGTCCCCGGTTTTATGGGGGAATGTGACGACCCTCCCACTCTGTCTGCCGTATTCTGTCGTTGTTCTTGTTTCCTTATTAGGATGCCGGTGGGCGGAGTTGAGAGGGTCGTCAGCTACATGGGAAACACCTGGGCCAGGTGTCTCCCAGGATAAATAGACCTCTTCCACATTCATGGAGGAGACTCTCCATGCAGACACCCGTTGTAGATTGTGTTGTGGTTCTTGGTGGCTGTTTGTTTGTTTGCTTTGGCACCTTTCATCACCCTGCATTATCACATTCATGCATGCAAAACACTCACTTACACTACTGATTACTGATTACACACACCATTGTATATTACACTTAGTTACTTATTTAATAAATATAG
>NW_025746595.1:60000-100852 GCF_021184085.1 Oncorhynchus gorbuscha | reverse complement strand
ACCTGTTTAATGATGGTAGTAACATAAAGAGTAGTTAATCACCTGTTTAATGATGGTAGTAACATAAAGAGTAGTTAATCACCTGTTTAATGATGGTAGTAACATAAAGAGTAGTTAATCACCTGTTTAATGATGGTAGTAACATAAAGAGTAGTTAATCACCTGTTTAATGATGGTAGTAACATAAAGAGTAGTTAATCACCTGTTTAATGATGGTAGTAACATAAAGAGTAGTTAATCACCTGTTTAATGATGGTAGTAACATAAAGAGTAGTTAATCACCTGTTTAATGATGGTAGTAACATAAGGAGTAGTTAATCACCTGTTTAATGATGGTAGTAACATAAAGAGTAGTTAATCACCTGTTTAATGATGGTAGTAACATAAAGAGTAGTTAATCACCTGTTTAATGATGGTAGTAACATAAAGAGTAGTTAATCACCTGTTTAATGATGGTAGTAACATAAAGAGTAGTTAATCACCTGTTTAATGATGGTAGTAACATAGAGAAGAATTGCTTAATGATGGTAAAATACAAAAGAGTAGTTAATCACCTGTTTAATGATGGTAGTAACATAAAGAGTAGTTAATCACCTGTTTAATGATGAAAACATAAAGAGTAGTTAATCACCTGTTTAATGATGGTAGTAACATAAAGAGTAGTTAATCACCTGTTTAATGATGGTAGTAACATAAAGAGTAGTTAAACACCTGTTTAATGATGGTAGTAACATAAAGAGTAGTTAATCACCTGTTTAATGATGGTAGTAACATAAAGAGTAGTTAATCACCTGTTTAATGATGGTAGTAACATAAAAAGAGTAGTTAATCACCTGTTTAATGATGGTAGTAACATAAAGAGTAGTTAATCACCTGTTTAATGATGGTAGTAACATAAAGAGTAGTTAATCACCTGTTTAATGATGGTAGTAACATAAAGAGTAGTTAATCACCTGTTTAATGATGGTAGTTAATCACCTGTTTAATGATGGTAGTAACATAGTAGTTCATCACTCAAGCTTTAATGATGGTAGTAACATCACCTGTTTAATGAGTGAAAAGTTAAGTTCATCACCTATTTAATGATGCAGTAGTAACATAAAGAGTAGTTAATCACCTGTTTAATGATGTAGTAACATAAAAAGAGTAGTTAATCACCTGTTTAATGATGGTAGTAACATAAAGATAGTTAATCACCTGTTTAATGATGGTAGTAACATAAAGAGTAGTTAATCACCTGTTTAATGATGGTAGTAACATAAAGAGTAGTTAATCACCTGTTTAATGATGGTAGTAACATAAAGAGTAGTTAATCACCTGTTTAATGATGGTAGTAACATAAAGAGAAGTTAATCACCTGTTTAATGATGGTAGTAACATAAAGAGTAGTTAATCACCTGTTTAATGATGGTAGTAACATAAAGAGTAGTTAATCACCTGTTAAATGATGGTAGTAACATAAAGAGTAGTTAATCACCTGTTTAATGATGTAGTAACATAAAGAGTAGTTAATCACCTGTTTAATGATGGTAGTAAGATAAAGAGTAGTTAATCACCTGTTTAATGATGCAGTTAATCACCTGTTTAATGAAAAGAAGAGTAGTTAATCACCTGTTTAATGATGGTAGTAAATATTAAAGAGTGAAACCATAAAGAGTAACATAAAGAGAAGTTAATCACCTGTTTAATGATGGTAGTAACATAAAGAGTAGTTAATCACCTGTTTAATGATGGTATAACATAAAGAGTAGTTAATCACCTGTTTAATGATGGTAGTAATACAAAGAGTAGTTAATCACCTGTTTAATGATGGTAGTAACATAAAGAGTAGTTAATCACCTGTTTAATGATGGTAGTAACATAAAGAGTAGTTAAACACCTGTTTAATGATGGTAGTAACATAAAGAGTAGTTTAATGATGGTAGTTAATCACCTGTTTAATGATGGTTTAAGTAACATAAAGAGTAGTTAATCACCTGTTTAATGATGGTACGGTAGTAACATAAAGAGTAGTTAAAGAGTAGTTAATCACCTGTTTAATGATGGTAGTAACATAGTAATCACCTGTTTAACGATGGTAGATAAAGAGTAGTTAAACACCTGTTTAATGATGGTAGTAACATAAAGAGTAGTTAATCACCTGTTTAATGATGGTAGTAACATAAAAGAGTAGTTAATCACCTGTTTAATGATGGTAGTAACATAAAGAGAAGTTAATCACCTGTTTAATGATGGTAGTAACATAAAGAGTAGTTAATCACCTGTTTAATGATGGTAGTAACATAAAGAGTAGTTAATCACCTGTTTAATGATGGTAGTAACATAAAGAGTAGTTAATCACCTGTTTAATGATGTAGGCAAGAGTAGTTAATCACCTGTTTAATGAGAGTAACATAGTTAATCACCTGTTTAATGATGGTAGTAACATAAAGAGTAGTTAATCACCTGTTTAATGATGGTAGTAAACATAAAGAGTAGTTAATCACCTGTTTAATGATGGTAGTAACATAAAGAGTAGTTAAACACCTGTTTAATGATGGTAGTAACATAAAGAGTAGTTAATCACCTGTTTAATGATGGTAGTAACATAAAGAGTAGTTAATCACCTGTTTAATGATGGTAGTAACATAAAGAGTAGTTAATCACCTGTTTAATGATAGTAAATTAAAGAGTAGTTAATCACCTGTTTAATGATGGTGGTAACATAAAGAGTAGTTAATCACCTGTTTAATGATGGTAGTAATGATAAAGAGTAGTTAATCACCTGTTTAATGATGGTAGTAACATAAAGAGTAGTTAATCACCTGTTTAATGATGGTAGTAAACATACAAAGAGTAGTTAATCACCTGTTTAATGATGGTAGTAACATAAAGAGTAGTTAATCACCTGTTTAATGATGGTAGTAACATAAAGAGTAGTTAATCACCTGTTTAATGATGGTAGTAACATAAAGAGTAGTTAATCACCTGTTTAATGATGGTAGTAACATAAAGAGTAGTTAATCACCTGTTTAATGATGGTAGTAACATAAAGAGAAGTTAATCACCTGTTTAATGATGGTAGTAACATAAAGAGTAGTTAATCACCTGTTTAATGATGGTAGTAACATAAAGAGTAGTTAATCACCTGTTTAAATGGTAGTTAATCACCTGTTTAATGATGGTAGAGTAGTTAATCACCTGTTTAATGATGGTAGTAACATAGTTAATCACCTGTTTAATGATGGTAGTAACATAAAGAGTAGTTAATCACCTGTTTAATGATGGTAGTAACATAAAGAGTAGTTAATCACCTGTTTAATGATGGTAGTAACATAAAGAGTAGTTAATCACCTGTTTAATGATGGTAGTAACATAAAGAGTAGTTAATCACCTGTTTAATGATGGTAGTAACATAAAGAGTAGTTAATCACCTGTTTAATGATGGTAGTAACATAAAGAGTAGTTAATCACCTGTTTAATGATGGTAGTAACATAAAGAGTAGTTAATCACCTGTTTAATGATGGTAGTAACATAAAAAGAGTAGTTAATCACCTGTTTAATGATGGTAGTAACATAAAGAGTAGTTAATCACCTGTTTAATGATGGTAGTAACATAAAGAGTAGTTAATCACCTGTTTAATGATGGTAGTAACATAAAGAGTAGTTAATCACCTGTTTAATGATGGTAGTAAAGAGTAGTTAAACACCTGTTTAATGATGGTAGTAACATAAAGAGTAGTTAATCACCTGTTTAATGATAAAGGTAGTAACATGAAAGAGTAGTTAATCACCTGTTTAATGATGGTAGTAACATAAAGAGAAGTTAATCACCTGTTTAATGATGGTAGTAACATAAAGAGTAGTTAATCACCTGTTAAAAATGTTTAATGGTAGTAACATAAAGAGTAGTTAATCACCTGTTTAATGATGGTAGTAACATAAAGAGTAGTTAATCACCTGTTTAATGATGGTAGTAACATAAAGAGTAGTTAATCACCTGTTTAATGATGGTAGTAACATAAAGAGAAGTTAATCACCTGTTTAATGATGGTAGTAACATAAAGAGTAGTTAATCACCTGTTTAATGATGGTAGTAACATAAAGAGTAGTTAATCACCTGTTTAATGATGGTAGTAACATAAAGAGTAGTTAATCACCTGTTTAATGATGGTAGTAACATAAAGAGTAGTTAATCACCTGTTTAATGATGGTAGTAACATAAAGAGTAGTTAATCACCTGTTTAATGATGGTAGTAACATAAAGAGTAGTTAATCATGGTAGTAATATAAAATGATGGTAGTAACATAAAGAGTAGTTAATCACCTGTTTAATGATGGTAGTAACATAAAGAGTAGTTTAAACACATGTTTAATGATGGTAGTAACATAAAGAGAAGTTAATCACCTGTTTAATGATGGTAGTAACATAAAGAGTAGTTAATCACCTGTTTAATGATGGTAGTAACATAAAGAGTAGTTAATCACCTGTTTAATGATGTAGTAACATAAAGAGTAGTTAATCACCTGTTTAATGATGGTAGTAACATAAAGAGTAGTTAATCACCTGTTTAATGATGGTAGTAACATAAAGAGTAGTTAATCACCTGTTTAATGATGGTAGTAACATAAAGAGTAGTTAATCACCTGTTTAATGATGGTAGTAACATAAAGAGTAGTTAATCACCTGTTTAATGATGGTAGTAACATAAAAGAGTAGTTAATCACCTGTTTAATGATGGTAGTAACATAAAGAGTAGTTAAACACCTGTTTAATGATGGTAGTAACATAAAGAGTAGTTAATCACCTGTTTAATGATGGTAGTAACATAAAGAGTAGTTAATCACCTGTTTAATGATGGTAGTAACATAAAGAGTAGTTAATCACCTGTTTAATGATGGTAGTAACATAAAGAGTAGTTAATCACCTGTTTAATGATGGTAGTAACATAAAGAGTAGTTAATCACCTGTTTAATGATGGTAGTAACATAAAGAGTAGTTAATAAACCTGTTTAATGATGGTAGTAACATAAAGAGTAGTTAATCACCTGTTTAATGATGGTAGTAACATAAAGAGTAGTTAATCACCTGTTTAATGATGGTAGTAACATAGTTAATCATAATGATGGTAGTAACAGTTAAGTTAATCACCTGTTTAATGATGGTAGTAACATAAAGAGTAGTTAATCACCTGTTTAATGATGGTAGTAACATAAAGAGTAGTTAATCACCTGTTTAATGATGGTAGTAACATAAAGAGTAGTTAATCACCTGTTTAATGATGGTAGTAAACATAAAGAGTAGTTAATCACCTGTTTAATGATGGTAGTAACATAAAGAGTAGTTAATCACCTGTTTAATGATGGTAGTAACATAAAGAGTAGTTAATCACCTGTTTAATGATGGTAGTAACATAAAGAGTAGTTAATCACCTGTTTAATGATGGTAGTAACATAAAGAGTAGTTAAACACCTGTTTAATGATGGTAGTAACATAAAGAGTAGTTAATCACCTGTTTAATGATGGTAGTAAACATAAAGAGTAGTTAATCACCTGTTTAATGATGGTAGTAACATAAAGAGTAGTTAATCACCTGTTTAATGATGGTAGTAACATAAAGAGTAGTTAATCACCTGTTTAATGATGGTAGTAACATAAAGGTAGTAAACTGGTTTAATGATGGTAGTAACATAAAGAGTAGTTAATCACCTGTTTAATGATGGTAGTAACATAAAGAGTAGTTAATCACCTGTTTAATGATGGTAGTAACATAAAGAGTAGTTAATCACCTGTTTAATGTTTAATGATGGTAGTAACATAAAGAGTAGTTAATCACCTGTTTAATGATGGTAGTAACATAAAGAGTAGTTAATCACCTGTTTAATGATGGTAGTAACATAAAAGAGTAGTTAATCACCTGTTTAATGATGGTAGTAACATAAAGAGTAGTTAATCACCTGTTTAATGATGGTAGTAACATAAAGAGTAGTTAATCACCTGTTTAATGATGGTAGTAATATAAAGAGTAGTTAATCACCTGTTTAATGATGGTAGTAACATAAAGAGTAGTTAATCACCTGTTTAATGATGGTAGTAACATAAAGAGTAGTTAATCACCTGTTTAATGATGGTAGTAAACATAAAGAGTAGTTAATCACCTGTTTAATGATGGTAGTAACATAAAGAGTAGTTAATCACCTGTTTAATGATGGTAGTAACATAAAGAGTAGTTAATCACCTGTTTAATGATGGTAGTAACATAAAGTAGTTAATCACCTGTTTAATGATGGTAGTAACATAAAGAGTTAATCACCTGTTTAATGATGGTAGTAACATAAAGAGTAGTTAATCACCTGTTTAAAGATGATGGTAGTAACATAAAGAGTAGTTAATCACCTGTTTAATGATGGTAGTAACATAAAGAGTAGTTAATCACCTGTTTAATGATGGTAGTAACATAAAGAGTAGTTAATCACCTGTTTAATGATGGTAGTAACATAAAGAGTAGTTAATCACCTGTTTAATGATGGTAGTAACATAAAGAGTAGTTAATCACCTGTTTAATGATGGTAGTAACATAAAGAGTAGTTAAACACCTGTTTAATGATGGTAGTAACATAAAGAGTAGTTAATCACCTGTTTAATGATGGTAGTAACATAAAGAGTAGTTAATCACCTGTTTAATGATGGTAGTAACATAAAGAGTAGTTAATCACCTGTTTAATGATGGTAGTAACATACAGTTTAATGATGGTAGTTAATCACCTGTTTAATGATGGTAGTAACATAAAGAGTAGTTAATCACCTGTTTAATGATGGTAGTAGTTAATCACCTGTTTAATGATGGTAGTAACATAAAGAGTAGTTAATCACCTGTTTAATGATGATAGTAACATAAAGAGTAGTTAAACACCTGTTTAATGATGGTAGTAACATAAAGAGTAGTTAATCACCTGTTTAATGATGGTAGTAACATAAAGAGTAGTTAATCACCTGTTTAATGATGGTAGTAACATAAAGAGTAGTTAATCACCTGTTTAATGATGGTAGTAACATAAAGAGTAGTTAATCACCTGTTTAATGATGGTAGTAACATAAAGAGTAGTTAATCACCTGTTTAATGATGGTAGTAACATAAAGAGTAGTTAATCACCTGTTTAATGATGGTAGTAACATAAAGAGTAGTTAATCACCTGTTTAATGATGGTAGTAACATAAAGAGTAGTTAATCACCTGTTTAATGATGGTAGTAACATAAAGAGTAGTTAATCACCTGTTTAATGATGGTAGTAACATAAAGAGTAGTTAATCACCTGTTTAATGATGGTAGTAACATAAAGAGTAGTTAATCACCTGTTTAATGATGGTAGTAACATAAAGAGTAGTTAATCACCTGTTTAATGATGGTAGTAACATAAAGAGTAGTTAATCACCTGTTTAATGATGGTAGTAACTGTTTAATGATGGTAGTAACATAAAGAGTAGTTAATCACCTGTTTAATGATGGTAGTAACATAAAGAGTAGTTAATCACCTGTTTAATGATGGTAGTAACATAAAGAGTAGTTAATCACCTGTTTAATGATGGTAGTAACATAAAGAGTAGTTAATCACCTGTTTAATGATGGTAGTAACATAAAGAGTAGTTAATCACCTGTTTAATGATGGTTAATGATGTTAATACCTGTTTAACATAAAGAGTAGTTAATCACCTGTTTAATGATGGTAGTAACATAAAGAGTAGTTAATCACCTGTTTAATGATGGTAGTAACATAAAGAGTAGTTAATCACCTGTTTAATGATGGTAGTAACATAAAGAGTAGTTAATCACCTGTTTAATGATGGTAGTAACATAAAGAGTAGTTAATCACCTGTTTAATGATGGTAGTAACATAAAGAGTAGTTAATCACCTGTTTAATGATGGTAGTAACATAAAGAGTAGTTAATCACCTGTTTAATGATGGTAGTAACATAAAGAGTAGTTAATCACCTGTTTAATGATGGTAGTAACATAAAGAGTAGTTAATCACCTGTTTAATGATGGTAGTAACATAAAGAGTAGTTAATCACCTGTTTAATGATGGTAGTAACATAAAGAGTAGTTAATCACCTGTTTAATGATGGTAGTAACATAAAGAGTAGTTAATCACCTGTTTAATGATGGTAGTAACATAAAGAGTAGTTAATCACCTGTTTAATGATGGTAGTAACATAAAGAGTAGTTAATCACCTGTTTAATGATGGTAGTAACATAAAGAGTAGTTAATCACCTGTTTAATGATGGTAGTAACATAAAGAGTAGTTAATCACCTGTTTAATGATGGTAGTAACATAAAGAGTAGTTAATCACCTGTTTAATGATGGTAGTAACATACCTGTTTAAGAGTAGTTAATCACCTGTTTAATGATGGTAGTAACATAAAGAGTAGTTAATCACCTGTTTAATGATGGTAGTAACATAAAGAGTAGTTAATCACCTGTTTAATGATGGTAGTAACATAAAGAGTAGTTAATCACCTGTTTAATGATGGTAGTAACATAAAGAGTAGTTTAATGATGGTAGTCACCTGTTTAATGATGGTATAAAGAGTAACATAAAAGAGTTTAATGATGTTAGTAACATAAAGAGTAGTTAATCACCTGTTTAATGATGGTAGTAACATAAAGAGTAGTTTAATGATGGTAGTAATATAAAGAGTCGTTTAATGATGTTAGTAACATAAAGAGTAGTTAATCACCTGTTGAATGATGGTAGTAACATAAAGAGTAGTTAATCACCTGTTTAATGATGGTAGTAACATAAAGAGTAGTTAAACACCTGTTTAATGATGGTAGTAACATAAAGAGTAGTTAATCACCTGTTTAATGATGGTAGTAACATAAAGAGTAGTTAATCACCTGTTTAATGATGGTAGTAACATAAAGAGTAGTTAATAGTTTAATGATGAGTAGTAACATAAAGAGTAGTTAATCACCTGTTTAATGATGGTAGTAACATAAAGAGTAGTTAATCACCTGTTTAATGATGGTAGTAACATAAAGAGTAGTTAATAAAGAGTAGTTAATCACCTGTTTAATGATGGTAGTAACATAAAGAGTTAATCAGTTTAATGATGGTAGTAACATAATATAAAGTAGTTTAAATGATGTTAGTAACATAAAGAGTAGTTAATCACCTGTTTAATGATGGTAGTAACATAAAGAGTAGTTAATCACCTGTTTAATGATGGTAGTAACATAAAGAGTAGTTAATCACCTGTTTAATGATGGTAGTAACATAAAGAGTAGTTAATCACCTGTTTAATGATGGTAGTAACATAAAGAGTAGTTAATCACCTGTTTAATGATGGTAGTAACATAAAGAGTAGTTAATCACCTGTTTAATGATGGTAGTAACATAAAGAGTAGTTAATCACCTGTTTAATGATGGTAGTAACATAAAAGTAGTTAATCACCTGTTTAATGATGGTAGTAACATAAAGAGTAGTTAATCACCTGTTTAATGATGGTAGTAACATAAAGAGTAGTTAATCACCTGTTTAATGATGGTAGTAACATAAAGAGTAGTTAATCACCTGTTTAATGATGGTAGTAACATAAAGAGTAGTTAATCACCTGTTTAATGATGGTAGTAAATAAAGAGTAGTTAATCACCTGTTTAATGATGGTAGTAACATAAAGAGTAGTTAATCACCTGTTTAATGATGGTAGTAACATAAAGAGTAGTTAATCACCTGTTTAATGATGGTAGTAACATAAAGAGTAGTTAATCACCTGTTTAATGATGGTAGTAACATAAAGAGTTAATAGTTTAATGATGGTAGTAACATAAAGAGTAGTTAATCACCTGTTTAATGATGGTAGTAACATAAAGAGTAGTTTAATGATGGTAGTAACATAAAGAGTTAATCACCTGTTTAATGATGGTAGTAACATAAAGAGTAGTTAATCACCTGTTTAATGATGGTAGTAACATAAAAGTAGTTAATCACCTGTTTAATGATGGTAGTAACATAAAGAGTAGTTTAATGATGGTAGTAACATAAAGAGTAGTTAATCACCTGTTTAATGATGGTAGTAACATAAAGAGTAGTTAATCACCTGTTTAATGATGGTAGTAACATAAAGAGTAGTTAATCACCTGTTTAATGATGGTAGTAACATAAAGAGTAGTTAATCACCTGTTTAATGATGGTAGTAACATAAAGAGTAGTTAATCACCTGTTTAATGATGGTAGTAACATAAAGAGTAGTTAATCACCTGTTTAATGATGGTAGTAACATAAAGAGTAGTTAATCACCTGTTTAATGATGGTAGTAACATAAAGAGTAGTTAATCACCTGTTTAATGATGGTAGTAACATAAAGAGTAGTTAATCACCTGTTTAATGATGGTAGTAACATAAAGAGTAGTTAATCACCTGTTTAATGATGGTAGTAACATAAAGAGTAGTTAATCACCTGTTTAATGATGGTAGTAACATAAAGAGTAGTTAATCACCTGTTTAATGATGGTAGTAACATAAAGAGTAGTTAATCACCTGTTTAATGATGGTAGTAACATAAAGAGTAGTTAATCACCTGTTTAATGATGGTAGTAACATAAAGAGTTAATCAGTTTAATGATGGTAGTAACATAAAGAGTAGTTAATCACCTGTTTAATGATGGTAGTAACATAAAGAGTAGTTAATCACCTGTTTAATGATGGTAGTAACATAAAGAGTAGTTAATCACCTGTTTAATGATGGTAGTAACATAAAGAGTAGTTTAATGATGGTAGTAACATAAAGAGTAGTTTAATGATGGTACCTGTTTAATGATGGTAGTAACATAAAGAGTAGTTTAATGATGGTTTAACATAAAAGTAGTTTAATGATGCTTAGTAACATAAAGAGTAGTTTAATGATGATAGTAACATGTTTAATGATGGTAGTAACATAAACCTAGTTTAATGATGGTAGTAACATAAAGAGTAGTTAATCACCTGTTTAATGATGGTAGTAACATAAAGAGTAGTTAATCACCTGTTTAATGATGGTAGTAACATAAAAGTAGTTAATCACCTGTTTAATGATGGTAGTAACATAAAGAGTAGTTAATCACCTGTTTAATGATGGTAGTAACATAAAATAGTTAATCAGTTTAATGATGGTAGTAACATAAAGAGTAGTTTAATGATGGTAGTAACATAAAGAGTAGTTTAATGATGGTAGTAACATAAAGAGTAGTTAATCACCTGTTTAATGATGGTAGTAACATAAAGAGTAGTTAATCACCTGTTTAATGATGGTAGTAACATACCTGTTTAATGATGGTAGTAACATAAAAGTAGTTTAATGAATCACCTAGTTTAATGATGGTAGTAACATAAAGAGTAGTTAATCACCTGTTTAATGATGGTAGTAACATAAAGAGTAGTTAATCACCTGTTTAATGATGGTAGTAACATAAAGAGTAGTTTAATGATGGTAGTAACATAAAGAGTAGTTAATCACCTGTTTAATGATGGTAGTAACATAAAGAGTAGTTAATCACCTGTTTAATGATGGTAGTAACATAAAGAGTAGTTAATCACCTGTTTAATGATGGTAGTAACATAAAGAGTAGTTTAATGATGGTAGTAACATAAAGAGTAGTTAATCACCTGTTTAATGATGGTGATGGTAGTAACATAAAGAGTAGTTAATCACCTGTTTAATGATGGTAGTAACATAAAGAGTAGTTTAATGATGGTAGTAACATAAAGAGTAGTTAATCACCTGTTTAATGATGGTAGTAACATAAAGAGTAGTTAATCACCTGTTTAATGATGGTAGTAACATAAAAGTAGTTTAATGATGGTAGTAACATAAAGAGTAGTTAATCACCTGTTTAATGATGGTAGTAACATAAAGAGTAGTTAATCACCTGTTTAATGATGGTAGTAACATAAAGAGTAGTTAATCACCTGTTTAATGATGGTAGTAACATAAAGAGTAGTTAATCACCTGTTTAATGATGGTAGTAACATAAAGAGTAGTTTAATAGTTAATCACCTGTTTAATGATGGTAGTAACATAAAGAGTAGTTAATCACCTGTTTAATGATGGTAGTAACATAAAGAGTAGTTAATCACCTGTTTAATGATGGTAGTAACATAAAGAGTAGTTAATCACCTGTTTAATGATGGTAGTAACATAAAGAGTAGTTAATCACCTGTTTAATGATGGTAGTAACATAAAGAGTAGTTAATCACCTGTTTAATGATGGTAGTAACATAAAGAGTAGTTAATCACCTGTTTAATGATGGTAGTAACATAAAGAGTAGTTAATCACCTGTTTAATGATGGTAGTAACATAAAGAGTAGTTAATCACCTGTTTAATGATGGTAGTAACATAAAGAGTAGTTAATCACCTGTTTAATGATGGTAGTAACATAAAGAGTAGTTAATCACCTGTTTAATGATGGTAGTAACATAAAGAGTAGTTAATCACCTGTTTAATGATGGTAGTAACATAAAGAGTAGTTAATTTAATGATGGTAGTAACATAAAGAGTAGTTAATCACCTGTTTAATGATGGTAGTAACATAAAGAGTAGTTAATCACCTGTTTAATGATGGTAGTAACATAAAGAGTAGTTAATCACCTGTTTAATGATGGTAGTAACATAAAGAGTAGTTTAATGATGGTAGTAACATAAAGAGTAGTTTAATCACCTGTTTAATGATGGTAGTAACATAAAGAGTAGTTAATCACCTGTTTAATGATGGTAGTAACATAAAGAGTAGTTAATCACCTGTTTAATGATGGTAGTAATAAAGAGTAGTTTAATGATGGTAGTAACATAAAGAGTAGTTAATCACCTGTTTAATGATGGTAGTAACATAAAGAGTAGTTAATCACCTGTTTAATGATGGTAGTAACATAAAGAGTAGTTAATCACCTGTTTAATGATGGTAGTAACATAAAGAGTAGTTTAATGATGGTAGTAACATAAAGAGTAGTTAATCACCTGTTTAATGATGGTAGTAACATAAAGAGTAGTTAATCACCTGTTTAATGATGGTAGTAACATAAAGAGTAGTTAATCACCTGTTTAATGGTGGTAGTTAATCACCTGTTTAATGATGGTAGTAACTGTTTAATGATGGTAGTAACAAGAGTAGTTTAAATCACCTGTTTAATGATGGTAGTAACATAAAGAGTAGTTAATCACCTGTTTAATGATGGTAGTAACATAAAGAGTAGTTAATCACCTGTTTAATGATGGTAGTAACATAAAGAGTAGTTAATCACCTGTTTAATGATGGTAGTAACATAAAGAGTTAATCAGTTTAATGATGGTAGTAACATAAAGAGTAGTTAATCACCTGTTTAATGATGGTAGTAACATAAAGAGTAGTTAATCACCTGTTTAATGATGGTAGTAACATAAAAGTAGTTAATCACCTGTTTAATGATGGTAGTAACATAAAGAGTAGTTTTAAGTCATAAAGAGTAGTTAAACACCTGTTTAATGATGGTAGTAACACAAAGAGTAGTTTAATGATGGTAGTAACATAAAGAGTAGTTAATCACCTGTTTAATGATGGTAGTAACATAAAGAGTAGTTTAATGATGGTAGTAACATAAAAGTAGTTAATCACCTGTTTAATGATGGTAGTAACATAAGAGTAGTTTAATGATTAAACACCTGTTTAATGATGGTAGTAACAGTTAATCACCTGTTTAATGATGGTTAGTAACAAGTTTAATGATGGTAGTAACATAAAGAGTAGTTTAATGATGGTTAGTAACATAAAGAGTAGTTTAATGATGGTTAGTAACATAAAGAGTAGTTTAATGATGGTTAGTAACATAAATAGTAGTTTAATGATGGTTAGTAACATAAAGAGTAGTTTAATGATGGTTAGTAACATAAAGTAGTTTAATGATGGTTAGTAACATAAAGAGTAGTTTAATGATGGTTAGTAACATAAAGAGTAGTTTAATGATGGTAGTAACATAAAGAGTTTAAGTTAAACACCTAGTTTAATGATGGTAGTAACATAAAGAGTAGTTTAATGATGGTAGTAACATAAAGAGTAGTTTAATGATGGTAGTAACATAAAAGTAGTTTAATGTTAGTAACACCTGTTTAATGATGCTTAGTAACATAAAGAGTAGTTTAATGATGGTAGTAACATAAAGAGTAGTTAATCACCTGTTTAATGATGGTAGTAACATAAAGAGTAGTTTAATGATGGTTAGTAACATAAAGAGTAGTTTAATGATGGTAGTAACATAAAGAGTAGTTTAATGATGGTTAGTAACATAAAGAGTAGTTTAATGATGGTTAGTAACATAAAGAGTAGTTTAATGATGTTAGTAACATAAAGAGTAGTTTAATGATGGTTAGTAACATAAAGATAGTTTAATGATGGTAGTTAATAAAGAGTGTTTAATGATGTTAGTAACATAAAGAGTAGTTAATCACCTGTTTAATGATGGTTAGTAACATAAAGAGTAGTTAATCACCTGTTTAATGATGGTAGTAACATAAAGAGTAGTTTAATGATGGTAGTAACTGTTTAATGATGGTTAGTAACATAAAGAGTAGTTTAATGATGGTAGTAACATAAAGAGTAGTTTAATCACCTGTTTAATGATGATTAGTAACACAAAGAGTAGTTTAATGATGGTAGTAACATAAAGAGTAGTTTAATAATCACCTAGTTTAATGATGGTAGTAACATAAAGAGTAGTTTAATGATGTTAGTAACATAAAGAGTAGTTTAATGATGGTTAGTAACATAAAGAGTAGTTTAATGATGGTAGTAACATAAAGAGTAGTTTAATGATGTTAGTAACATAAAGAGTAGTTCATCACCTGTTTAATGATGGTAGTAACATAAAGAGTAGTTAATCACCTGTTTAATGATGGTAGTAACATAAAGAGTAGTTTAATGATGGTTAGTAACATAAAGAGTAGTTTAATGATGGTCACCTGTTTAATGATGGTAGTAACATAAAGAGTAGTTAATCTCCTGTTTAATGATGATAGTAACACAAAGAGTAGTTAATCACCTGTTTAATGATGTTAGTAACATAAAGAGTAGTTTAATGAATAACTAATGTTTAATGATGGTAGTAAAGAGTAGTTTAATGATGGTAGTGGTGTGTTTAATGATGGTTAGTAACATAAAGAGTAGTTTAATGATGGTTAGTATAGAGTGTTTAATGATGGTAGTAACATAAAGAGTAGTTAATCACCTGTTTAATGATGTTAGTAACATAAAAGTAGTTTAATGCTGTACATAAAGAGTAGTTTAATGATGGTAGTAACAGGGCATCTGGGTTTAATGATGGTTAGTAACATAAAAACAAACCTGTTTAACATGATAGTAACAGAAGGACACACACCTTCAGCTCTTTCATGACATTAACAATACTAATGTATTGATTGCTGTGTGTGGTGGGGTGGATTAGACAGGTGAACAGGAGGAGAGTGAAGGACACAGAGACAGATGATTATCACAGACAAAGAGGACAACTACAGATGGAGATGGAGAAGAGAGAGAAAGAGAGAGAGAGAGAGAGAGAGAGAGAGAGAGAGAGAGAGAGAGAGAGAGAGAGAGGAGAGAGAGAGAGAGAGAGAGAGAGAGAGAGACAGATGATATCAAGACAAAGAGGACAACTACAGATGGAGATGGAGAAGAGAGAGAGAGAGAGAGAGAGAGAGAGAGAGAGAGAGAGAGAGAGAGAGAGAGAGAGAGAGAGAGAGAGAGAGAGAGAGAGAGAGAGAGAGAGACAGAGACAGAGACAGAGAGAGACAGAGAGAGAGAGACAGAGAGACCGAGAGACCGAGAGACCGAGAGAAGAGAGAGAAAGCAAAAGAGAGAGAAAGCGAAGAGAGAGAGAGGTAGAGAGAGAAAGAGAGGAGTGAGTGAGTGAGTGAGTGGTGGTGAGTGGTGGTGGTGGTGAGTGGTGGTGAGTGAGTGAGTGAGTGAGTGAGTGAGTGAGTGAGTGAGTGAGTGAGAGAGTGAGAGAGTGAGAGAGTGAGAGAGTGAGAGAGTGAGAGGGAGGGTGTTAAGAGATGTTGAAGCAGTGGGAGTGTGAGGAGCAGTGTATGTGTGTGTGTGGGGGGGTGAGATAAACCCTGTAGTATAGTATAATAGCTACTGTTGTACAGTGAGTGGTATCTGGAGCAGCCCAGGGACACCTTGTTGTGCTACAGGCCCTTCATGTTTTTACATTTAACTCAGTTGGTCAGTTTGTAGGATGTGGTGCCTAGTTGGAACCCAATCCTGCAGTACCTGTGTCACTCCAGGAACAGGGTTGTCTACCCTGGTGTAGGGTAACATTCCCTTAGATGCTGATCTTGGGTCAGTTTTGCACCCTGGAGTACTGTACATACACTTTATATACAAAAAATGCTTAAATCACCCAACATCAGTGCCCGACTGAACTAATGCTCTTTTGGCTGAATGGAAGCAAGTCCCCTCAGCAATGTTCTAACATCTATTGGAAAGCCTTCCCAGAAGAGTGGAGGCTGCTGTAATAGGAAAGGGGAGACCATCTCCATATTAATGCCCATGATTTTGGAATGAGATGTTCAACGAGCAGGTGTCCCCTTACTTTTGGACATCAGTGTATGCGATGCCTGATAACCTGACAATTGGTGCACCAATTCATTATAATCTGAGTGATCCTAGAGACATGCCAAATCACTAGTGTGTGTGTGTGTGTGTGTGTGTGTGTGTGTGTGTGTGTGTGTGTGTGTGTGTGTGTGTGTGTGTGTGTGTGTGTGTGTGTGTGTGTGTGTGTGTGTGTGTGTGTGTGTGTGTGTGTGTGTGTGTGTGTGTGTTACAGTGTGCAGTGTGTGTGTGACCCTGAGAACACACACTGAGGGCTAGTTTAATTGAGGCAGTATGTTACAGCAGCAGATTACCCAGACCCTGAGAACACACACTGACACGATTGTGCAGACAACAGCGTGCACACACACACACTACCCAGACCCTGAGAACACACACTGACACGATTGTGCAGACAACAGCGTGCAGACACACACACTACCCAGACCCTGAGAACACACACTGACACGATTGTGCAGACAACAGCGTGCAGACACACACTACCCAGACCCTGAGAACACACACTGACACGATTGTGCAGACAACAGCGTGCACACACACACACTACCCAGACCCTGAGAACACACACTGACACGATTGTGCAGACAACAGCGTGCACACACACACACTACCCAGACCCTGAGAACACACACTGAAATGTATTGTTTGATTGCAGACAACACTGCAACACAACTGATGTGTGCTGTTTGAATGCAGTACACCAAAATGTATTGTGTGTGTGTGTGTGTGTGTGTGTGTGTGTGTGTGTGTGTGTGTGTGTGTGTGTGTGTGTGTGTGTGTGTGTGTGTGTGTGTGTGTGTGTGTGTGTGTGTGTGTGTGTGTGTGTGTGTGTGTGTGTGTGTGTGTGTGTGTGTGTGTGTGTGTGTGTGTAACAAGCTCTCACAGTCTCACTGCAGAATTAGACGTTCATCCACGTTCTCCAAATGTCATTTAAAGTGTTTTTCTCCTGCTGCTCTGTATCGCTCCATTTCTCCAAAAGTCACATTTAGAAGTTAAGGGTTAAATTCAGTGACTCATTCTAAATGGTTAATGTAAGGGTTAAATTCAGTCACTCATTCTAAATGGTTAAGGTAAGGGTTAAATTCAGTCACTCATTCTAAATGGTTAAGGTAAGGGTTAAATTCAGTCACTCATTCTAAATGGTTAAGGTAAGGGTTAAATTCAGTCACTCATTCTAAATGGTTAAGGTAAGGGTTAAATTCAGTCACTCATTCTAAATGTTTACGGTAAGGGTTAAGGTTTGGGATGGGGTTAGAACCCCCCCACCGGGATTGAACACGCAACCTTCCAGTGGTTAGAGCGTTGGGCCAGTAACCAAAAGGTTGCTGGATCGAATCCCGAGCTGACAAGGTAAAAATCTGTCGTTTTGCCCCTGAACAAGGCAGTTAACCCACTGGGAGCCGAAGACGTGGATGTCGATTAAGGCAGCCCCTGCACCTTTCTGATTCAGAGGGGTTGGGTTAAATGAGGAAGACACATTTCAGTTGAAGGCATTCAGTTGGACAACTGACTAGGTATCCCCCTTTCCCCATCTGATCCAGAGTCATGAGATGACTTGATGCTCAAGTGCTCGTTTCCCCTAGTGACCCGTTTTGAAGGCATTTCCCAACGTCCTCAGGACATGGATAGAAGCCCAACTTCAAAGTCAATCTTGAACAACCTGGCTGGATAAGCAACATTCTCTCCCAATAAACACAGGGTATGGAAAAAGTTGAGATAGGAATCTCCTTAGTGCCCTCTCACACTCACTCACACAAACACACCCTCGTTAGTTGTTTCCTTTCTCTCTCTCCAGCTCTCTTTCTATCACTCCATCCTACAGTCTACAGTCAATCACGGACTACAAAAGAAAAACCAGCCCCGTCGCGGACCACAATGTCTTGCTCCCAGACAAACTAAACAACTGCTTTGCTCGCTTTGAGGACAATACAGTGTCACTGACATGGCCCGCTACCAAAACCTGCGGGCTCTTCTTCACCGCGGCCAATGTGAGGAAAACATTTAAACGTGTTAACCCTCGCAAGGTTGCAGGCCCAGACGGCATCCCCAGCTGAGTCCTCCGAGCATGCGCAGACCAGCTGGCTGGTGTGTTTACGGACATATTCAATCAATCCTTATCCCAGTTTGCTGTTCCCACATGCTTCAAGAGGGCCACCATTGTTCCTGTTCCCTAGAAAGCTAAGGTAACTGAGCTAAATGACTATCGCCCCATAGCACTCACTTCCGTCATCATGAAGTGCTTTGAGAGACTAGTCAAGGACCATATCACCTCCACCTTACCTGACACCCTAGACCCACTCCAATTTGCTTACCGCCCAAATAGGTCCACAGACGACGCAATCGCCATCACACTGCCCTAACCCATCTGGACAAGAGGAATACCTATGTAAGAATGCTGTTCATTGACTACAGTTCAGCATTTAACACCATAGTAACCTCCAAACTCTTGAAACCCTGGGTCTCGACCCCGCCCTGTGCAACTGGGTACTGGACTTTCTGATGGGCCGCCCCAGATGGTGAGGGTAGGTAACAACATCTCCACCCCGCTGATCTTCAACAGTGGGTCCCCACAAGGGTGCGTTCTAAGCCCTCTCCTGTACTCCCTGTTCACCCATGACTGCGTGGCCATGCACGCCTCCAACTCAATCATCAAGTTTGCAGACAACACTACAGTGGTAGGCTTGATTACCAACAACAACAAGACGGCCTACAGGGAGGAGGTGAGGGCCCTCAGAGTGTGGTGTCAGGAAAATAACCTCACACTCAATGACAACAAAACTAAGGAGATGATCGTGGACTTCAGGAAACAGCAGTGGGAGCAGCCCCCTATCCACATGGACGGGACAGTAGTGGAGAGGGTGGAAAATTTGAAGTTCCTCTGCGTACACATCACAGACAAACTGAAATGGTCCACCTACACAGACAGCGTGGTGAAGAAAGCGCAACAGGCTTGTCACCAAAAACACCCAAACTTTTACAGATGCACAATCGAGAGCATCCTGTGGGGCTGTATCACCGCCTGGAACGACAACTGCTCTGCCCATAACCGGAAGGCTCTCCAGAGGGTAGTGAGGTCTGCACAATACATCACCGGGGGCAAACTCCCTGCCCTCCAGGACACCTACACCACCCGATGTCACAGGAAGGACAAAAAGATCATCAAGGACAACAACCACCCGAGCCACTGCCTGTTCACACCACTACCATCCAGAAGGTGAGGTCAGTACAGGTGCATCAAAGCTGGGACTGAGAGACTGAAAAACAGCTTCGATCTCAAAGACTATTAAACAGCCATCACTAACATAGAGTGGCTGCTGCCAACATACTGACTCAACTCCAGCCACTTTAATAATGGAAAAATTGATGTAATAAATATACCACTAGCCACTTTAAACAAGGCCACTTTTATATGTTTAAATAACCTACATTACTCATCTCATATGTATATACTGTATTCTATACCATCTACTGCATCTTGCCTATGCCGTTCAGCCATCACTCATCCATATATTTATATGTACATATTCTTATTCATTCCTTTACACTTGTGTGTATAAGGTAGTTGTTGTGAAATTGTTAGGTTAGATTGCTTGGTAGATATTACTGCATGGTCGGAACGAGACGCACAAGCATTTCACTACACATCATGTGACCATTAACATCTGCTAACCATGTGTATGTGACCATTAACATCTGCATGTGACCATTAACATCTGCTAACCATGTGTATGTGACCATTAACATCTGCTAACCATCTGCTAACCATGTGTATGTGACCATTAACATCTGACCATTAAACTAACCATGTGTATGTGACCATTAACATCTGCTAACCATGTGTATGTGACCATTAACATCTGCTAACCATGTGTATGTGACCATTAACATCTGCTAACCATGTGTATGTGACCATTAACATCTGTGTATGTGACCATTAACAAATAAAATTTGATTTGATATCACTACCATTAACATTTCTCCATCTTTCCATTAACATCTCTCTTTCATTAATCCATGTGTTTGACCATTAACATCCCCATGTGTTTCTGTCTCCATCTTTCCCTTCTCTTTCTAATCTTTTCCCCTCTTTTCCTCACCCCTTCCCCCCCTCACCCCTTCCCCCTCTCTCTACCTCACTCACCCCTTCCCCTCTTTCTCTACCTCACTCACCCCTTCCCCCTTGGTATTTCTGGTCAGACGGAGTCGAGGACGACAGAGACCTGAACTTGTGAAGTATTTTTAGGGGGTCGACAAAAGTACTGTCAGAGTATCACATATAGACCTGCCTTATGGGCCCTGGTCTAAAGTAGTGCACCTAATCCAACTATAGACACATATATAGACACACACTCATTCATATATCCTTATGTACATATTCCTTATCCCCTTACACTGTGTATAAGACAGTAGTTTTGGAATTGTTAGTTAGATTACTTGTTGGTTATCACTGCATTGTCGGAACTAGAAGCACAAGCATTTCGCTACACTCGCATTAACATCTGCTAACCATGTGTATGTGACAAAAAAAATTGATTTGATTTTATTTGATTTATAGACCTGCCTTATGGGCCCTGGTCTAAAGTAGTGCACCTAATCCAACTATAGACACATATAGACCTGCCTAAGGGGCCAGGGGGATAGTGTCAGACTAGACCTAGTGGTCTAACTATAGAGTCATGGTTCTAGGGTTAAGGAGACAGGGGGATAGTGTCAGACTAGACCTAGTGGTCTAACTTAGAGTCATGGCTCTAGGGTTAAGGGGCCAGGGGGATAGTGTCAGACTAGACCTAGTGGTCTAACTATAGAGTCATGGAGATCTAGGGTGCCTTATGGGCCCTGGTCTAAAGTAGTGCATCTAATCTAACTATAGACACATATAGACCTGCCTTATGGGCCCTGGTCTAAAGTAGTGCACCTAGTCTAGATATAGACACATGGAGAACAGGAGGGACTGATTAAAACCTGATCTAACAATATAGCTATGGCCCTAGGGTCACCTCACCAATGGGAGGAGTCACACATTCCAATTACACTCTTAACGACCCATAACTTAATGAATGCATTCAGCTCGTTTAACACAGCTAGCCAATTGGGAGGGAGTTTTTCTGTTTTGTTTTAATTGGATGACCCACTTCATGGTTGGCTTGGGTGAAGTGAAGGATCATGGGAGGATATAAATGGTGCCCTTGAGGAGGAGGGCACCTGGTTGGTGTGTGTGTGTGTGTGTGTGTGTGTGTGTGTGTGTGTGTGTGTGTGTGTGTGTGTGTGTGTGTGTGTGTGTGTGTGTGTGTGTGTGTGTGTGTGTGTGTGTGTGTGTGTGTGTGTGTGTGTGTGTGTGTGTGTGTGTGTGTGTGTGTGTGTGTGTGTGTGTGTGTGTACTGTCCCGTCCACACTTAAATAGTTAATAACCAAACTGTGCCACAGACATGACTACACCTGAACACAACTCTCTCCCTCTGTCATCTTTTGCACTGTCAAAGACAAAAGACAAACCTCACCACTTTCTCACCTTCTTACTCTGACTACGACTGGCATAGCTAACGCTAGCTACTAGTGCATCCCTATGGCCCATCGCCTCGACTGGGTAACAACGCTAACATTAGCTAGCGCATCCCTATGGCCCATCGCCTCGACTGGGTAACAACGCTAACATTAGCTAGCGCATCCCTATGGCTCATTGCCTGTAGCGCTAACGCTAAACTGGACAACACAAGTCAAATGTGTGATTAGTGCCATCCATCCCCACGTCGGGTCATTGACCATAGTTTAGATTACATCTAATGGACACTTCAGTTCACATGACCAAACGCAGATAACAGTCTGAAGCACTCAACCACACACACGCGCAGTGCTGAGAGGGATGGGTAAACTATAATAACTATGGTGTGGGCAGACAGGACTGTGAGTTTACGGTTCTCTGTACTGTGTGTGACAGAGAGAGGAGGGGAGAATGAGGTGTGTGTGACAGAGAGGGGAGGGGAGAATGTGTGTGTGTGTGTGTGTGTGTGTGTGTGTGTGTGTGTGTGTGTGTGTGTGTGTGTGTGTGTGTGTGTGTGTGTGTGTGTGTGTGTGTGTGTGTGTGTGTGTGTGTGTGTGTGTGTGTGTGTGTGTGTGTGTGTGTGTGTGTGTGTGTGTGTGACAGAGGGGAGTGGAGAGAATATGTGTGTGAGAGATGCAGTACGTCAGACCATGTCCCAAGCTAAAGTACTGGTCTCCTTTAACTGTGGTTAGTGAAGCTTTAAAACTGAGTGATACGACACACACTCACACACCTTATTTAAACAACAAGCTCTCACAGTCTTACTGTAGACATCCAAACCCTTGTCCATAAATGTCAAATTTTGAAAGTTAAGTTTAGGCAATAATTCCCAATGGTTAAAGGATAGGGTTAAAGGTTAAGGGTTAAGGGGTTAAAACTAAAATAAATAAACAAGGTCCTATCACTCGGATTGAACACGTGACCCTCGGAGCCGCCCGTCCGCCATCCCCGCCCACAACGCCATAGCAAAACCCAAGACAACTTGATGATAATAGCGCTCACCATTGCCCCTAGTGGACAATTTTGAAGTCAGATTTTTTCTTTCCGTCCTGCTAAACCTGGATGGACGTCTAATTTGGCAGTGGATCTTGTGTGACCCGGCTGTATATAACCTACAGTCCAGAAGAGAGTCATCCTCCCACTGTCATAACGGTCTTTACTGACATTATGGAATCTGTGTGTGTGTGTGTGTGTGGGGGGGGGTTAACTCTTCTAACAGAGATTGTGTGTAAAGGCTAAAAGCCATTTTCTCTGCAAGGATTTCAAACGACCACTGACGGCCACTTTAGACCAGGTCCTCGAGACACACACACACTCACTAACCTATCCCCACCCACACACACACACACACACACACACACACACACACACACACACACACACACACACACACACACACACACACACACACACACACACACACACACACACACACACACACACACACACACACACACACACACACACACACACAACAAGTTCACCCAAACACACCCACTAACCTATCCCCACCCTCACACACACACACTCTAAACAAGTTCCCACTTATGCTGAGCACTTGTTGGCTTTTCTGACTCATCCCAAACCATCTCAATTTGTTGGAGGTCGGGGAATTTATGGAGGCCAGGTTATCTGATGCAGAACTCCATCACTCTCCTTCTTGGTAAAATAGCCCTTCCACAACCTGGAGGTGTGTTGGGTCATTGTCCTGTTGAAAAACAAATGATAGTCCCTCTAAACCCAAATCAAATGGGGATGGCGTATCGCTGCAGAATGCTGTGGTAAACATGCTGGTTAAGTGTGCTTGAATTCTAAATAAATCACAGGCAGTGTTACCAGCAAAGCACCCCCACACCATAACACCACCTCCTCCATGCTTTACGGTGGGAAATACACATGCAGAGATCATCCGTTCACCCCCACACCATAACACCTCCTCCTCCAGGCTTTACGGTGGGAAATACACATGCAGAGATCATCCGTTCACCCCCACACCATAACACCTCCTCCTCCAGGCTTTACGGTGGGAAATACACATGCAGAGATCATCCGTTCACCCCCACACCATAACACCACCTCCTCCATGCTTTACGGTGGGAAATACACATGCAGAGATCATCCGTTCACCCACACCACATCTCACAAAGACACAGCGGTTGGAACCAAAAATCTCCAATTTAGACTCCAGACCAAAGGACACATTTACACCCATCTAATGTCTGTTGCTCGTGTTTCTTGGTCCAAGCAAGTCTCTTCTTATGATTTGTGTCCTTTAGTAGTGGTTTCTTTGCAGCAATTTGACAATGAAGGTCTTATTCACACAGTCTCCTCTGAACAGTTGATGTTGAGATGTGTCTGTTACTCATTTATTTGGGCTACCTTGTCACAACACCAGTGATTGGCTCAAATGCATTAAGAAGCAAAGAAATTCCACAAATGAACTTTTAATAAGGTACACATGTTAATTGAAATGGATTCCAGGTGACTACCTCATAAAGCTGGTTGAGAGAATGCCAAGAGTGTGCAAAGCTGTCATCAAGGCAAAGGGTCGGCTATTTCAAAATATATTTTGATTTGTTTAACACTTTTTTTGGTTACAACATGATTCAATGTGTTATTTCATAGTTTTCATGTCTTCACTATTATTCTACAAGGTAGAAAATAGTAAAAATAAAGAAAAACCCTTGAATGAGTAGGTGTTCTAAAACTTTGGACCAGTAGTGTATGTTGATGTATATCTACAATGTTTTGTGTAATTCCCACCTGATTGTGTGTTGTGTGTGGGGAGGGGCTGTCCTTCATATGACCCTGTACTGTGGTTACTTCAAACAACATGCTAACTGTCATTGATCACAATGTTACATGGTTGCTTGTTTATGTGGTGGTTATGGCAACATGTTGCGTTATCCTGACAGTGTTTGGGTTGTGTGGGTAAGCGTGAAGACCGTAACCAAAGCAACAGTTTTACAGTACTGTAAGGCCTACCTCAGCTCGATGGATAGATAGATAGATAGATAGATAGATAGATAGATAGATAGATAGATAGATAGATAATAGAGGGTCGAAACAGAGGTTAAAAAAGAGAAGTACTGCATCCCTACCTCAGCTCTGGGGGAGGAGAAGACATCTGTCTGGTTGGTTTTGACTGTCTTCCTGGAGAGAGAGAGAGAGAGAGAGGGGGAGGGAGAGAGAGGGGGGGAGAGGGGGAGGGAGAGAGAGAGGGGGAGGGAGAGAGAGAGGGGGAGGGAGAGAGCGAGAGGGGGAGGGAGAGAAAGAGAGAGGGGGGAGAGGGGGAGGGAGAGAGCGAGAGGGGGAGGGAGAGAGCGAGAGGGGGAGGGAGAGAAAGGGGGGAGGGAGAGAGAGAGAGAGAGAGAGAGAGAGGGAGGGAGAGAGAGAGAGGGGGAGGGAGAGAGCGAGAGGGGGGAGGGAGAGAAAGGGGGAGGGAGAGAGAGAGGGGGGGGGAGGGGGAGGGAGAGAGAGAGGGGAGGGAGAGAGGGGGAGGGAGAGAGCGAGAGGGGGGAGGGAGAGGGGGGAGGGAGAGAGAGGGGGAGGGAGAGAGAGAGAGAGGGGGAGAGAGAGAGAGGGGGAGAGAGATAGAGGGGGAGAGGGGAGAGAGGAGAGAGAGAGAGAGAGAGAGGGGGAGGGAGAGAGAGGGGGAGAGGGGGAGGGAGAGAGAGAGGGGAGGGAGAGAGAGAGGGGGAGGGAGAGAGCGAGAGGGGGGAGGGAGAGAAAGAGAGAGGGGGAGGGGGAGGGAGAGAGCGAGAGGGGGGAGGGAGAGAGCGAGAGGGGGAGGGAGAGAGCGAGAGGGGGGAGGGAGAGAAAGGGGGGGGAGAGAGAGAGAGAGAGAGAGAGAGAGAGAGAGAGAGAGAGAGAGAGAGGGGGAGGGAGAGAGAGAGGGGGCGGAGGGAGAGAGCGAGAGGGGGAGGGAGAGAAAGGGGGAGGGAGAGAGAGAGAGGGGGAGGGGAGGGAGAGAGAGAGGGGGAGGGAGAGAGGGGGAGGGAGAGAGCGAGAGGGGGAGGGAGAGGGGGAGGGAGAGAGAGGGGGGATGGAGAGAGAGAGAGAGGGGGAGAGAGAGAGAGGGGAGAGAGATAGAGGGGGAGAGGGGGAGAGAGAGAGAGGGGGAGAGAGAGAGAGGGGGAGAGAGAGAGAGGGGGAGAGGGAGAGAGGGGAGAGGGAGAGAGGGGGAGAGGGAGAGAGAGGGAGAGGGAGAGAGAGAGGGGGGGAGCGAGAAATAGAAAGGGAGTTTTAACATTTCATCGTACTGTCAGAGATGACCGTTTAGAAAATGTGAAAAACCCTGCGGTGAGTGAGGTCAGTCCAAAGAGGAAATAGAGAGAGTCCTAGTTTACATCACTTCCTGTTGAGAGAGTCCCTAATTAGCACATAACATGTCCTTAGTTACCACATCTCCTAACGGGGAACTCTGACAACATCCCAAACAGCACCCTATTCCCTAAATAGTGCACTATGCGCCCTGGTCAAAAGTAGTGCACTATATAGGGAATAGGGTGCCATTTGGGACTCAACCCCGTGACAAGAGCGAGCAACACATCAGAGAAGTGAACATTAGAGGAAACTACAGTGGCCAACAACTCTCTGTTACAGGGCTAAGTGAAGGCGGTTCAGAGGTCAAGCAGTCTTAGTCACGGGTGGTGCCCAGGAAGTGGAAGAAGTAAGAGTTCTATTCATGTGAGACTGTGGTGCAGTGAACTCTGAATGAGTCAACGTTATAAAAGAAGTATGGAGGGAGCAAGTTGTTTTGGGGGAGTAGTAGCTGACTGCTAAAGAGTCCCAGAGTTACAGGAAGTAGCAGCAGTAGTGACACGTTGAAACAGTATTACTGTGGTATTATATTTAAGCAATAAGGCCCAAAGGGGTGTGGTATACGGCCAATATACCACGGCTAAAAGCTGTTCTTAGCATGACACAACACGGAGTGCCTGGATACAGCCCTTAGCCCATATACTACAAACCCCTGAGGTGCCTTACTGCTGTTATAAACTGGTTACCAGCGTAATTAGAGCGGTAAAACTAAATGATAGCTTACACCCTACGTGTAGGGGGCCGGAGGCGACGCAGGGCTCGTGGTTGGTGCTGACTGTCTGACTCAGTCTGGTAGAAAAACATCCTGATGTCGTCATCCAATAGAACCCAGGTAGGCAGGCCCAGCAATCTCTAGGAGAGAGGAGAGGAAGGGGAAGAGGAGAGGAGAGGAGAGGAGAGGAGGAGAGGAGAGAGACATATAGAGAGAGAATGAGAGAAAGAGAGAGACAGCAAATACACACTGAGTGCACAAAACATTAAGAACACCTTCCTAATATTGAGTTGTGCCCCCTTTTGCCCTCAGAACAGCCTCAGTTCGTCAGGACATGGACTCTACAAGGTGTCGAAAGCGTTCCACGGGGATGCTGGCCCATGTTGCATGTTGCCAAATGCTTCCCACAGTTGTGTCAAGTTGACTGGACGTCCTTTGGGTGGTGGACCATTCTTGATACACATGGGAAACTGTTGATTGTAAAAAACCCAGCAGCATTGCAGTTCTTGACACAAACCAGTGTGCCTGGCTCATAATATTGTACCCCGTTCAAAGGCACTTAAATCTTCTGTCTTGCCCATAATCACTCTGAATGAGAAACATACACAATCCATGTCTTAATTGTCTCAAGGCTTAAAAATCCTTCTTTAACCCGTCTCCTCCCCTTCACCTTTAACCCGTCTCCTCCCCTTCACCTTTAACCCGTCTCCCCTTCACCTCCCCTTCACCTTTAACCCGTCTCCTCCCCTTCATCTTTAACCCGTCTCCTCCCCTTCACCTTTAACCCGTCTCCTCCCCTTCACCTTTAACCCGTCTCCTCCCCTTCACCTTTAACCCGTCTCCTCCCCTTCACCTACACTGACTGAAGTGGATTTAACAGGTGACATCAATAGGGGATCATAGTTTACACTCGGGGTATATTCTCCGTATGACTTACCTTCATATAAGTGTTGAGTTCTGGAATTCTATTCTCTGCAATCTCCTTCTTATTGCCAATGAACACTTTACCTAGAGACACACAAAGACACACACCATAGATAGTCTCCCGACGTTTTACCCTCCAACAAGACCAACCAATAACTAAAACTCTTCCTTTCTGGAAATCGATCAATCCGAAATAACTCATTTCAAGGTTGACAGTATTGCCTTTGGGTGGTTGCATAAATATCAACAACATAATGACATTTTAATTGCATTTCTCATCAGAGTTGATGATATGTTAATGAAACATCCCACAGGCCACATATGTAGGATCTTCATTTGATCACTCTTTTGTCACTGAGAATTTTCATGCACAGCAGAGAATGAAAACTTGTAGTGTATTCGAGGTTTAATAATAATAATAATAATAAATGCCATTTAGCAGACGCTTTTATCCAAAGCGACTTACAGTCATGTGTGCATACATTCTACGTATGGGTGGTCCCAGGGATCGAACCCACTACCCTGGCGTTACAAGCGCCATGCTCTACCAACTGAGCTACAGAAGGCCTAAAAGGCCTCTAAAGTTTGTACTTTTCCCTTTAATATGGCACACTTGATTTTCCCTAAATGAAAAATGTATCAAATCCTACAAAAATGTCCTTGAATCATAATCCACATTATTACTCACATTTGTTGTTGCTGCAGTGGAGGGGAGGACAGAGAGAGGAGAGGACAGAGAGAGAGAGGAGAGGACAGAGAGAGAGAGGAGAGGACAGAGAGAGAGAGGAGAGGACAGAGAGAGAAAGAGAGAGGAGAGGACAGAGAGAGAGAGAGAGAGAGAGAGAGAGAGAGAGAGAGGAGAGGACAGAGAGAGAGAGGACAGAGAGAGAGAGAGAGAGAGAGGAGAGGACAGAGAGAGAGAGGAGAGGACAGAGAGAGAGAGGAGAGGACAGAGAGAGAGAGGAGAGGACAGAGAGAGAGAGAGAGAGAGAGAGAGAGAGAGAGAGAGAGAGAGAGAGAGAGAGAGAGAGAGAGAGAGAGAGAGAGAGAGAGAGAGAGAGAGAGAAGCTACAACTAATTTAGCCCCATCTAATGCCTGTGATCATCTCTATCTCCCACCATCTCTCCCTCTGGATCTCTCTCCGACTCCATCTCCCTCCATCACTCATATCTGGCTCCATCTCTCTCCATCTCTATCTCTCTCTATCTCTCTCTCCATCTCTCTCTCCATCTCTCTCTCTCTCCATCTCTCTCCATATCTCGCTCCATCTCCCACCGTCTCTCTCCATCTGTCTCTCTCCATCTGTCTCTCTCCATCTGTCTCTCTCCATCTCTCTCTCCATCTCTCTCTCTCCATCTCTCCCTCTCCATCTCTCCATCTCCCTCCGTCTCTCTCCATCTGTCTCTCCATCTCTCTCTCTCCATCTCTCTCCATCTCCCTCCATATCTCTCCCTCCATATCTCTCTCTCCATCTCCCTCCGTCTCTCCATCTCTCTCTCTCTCTCTCTCTCTCTCTCTCTCTCTCTCTCTCTCTCTCTCTCTCTCTCTCTCTCTCTCTCTCTCTCTCTCTCTCTCTCTCTCTCCATCTCCCTCCATCTCTCTCTCCATCTCCATCTCCCTCCGTCTCTCTCTCTCTCTCTCCATCTCTCTCTCTCTCTCCATCTCCCTCTCCATCCGTCTCTCTCTCTCTCCCCATCTCCCTCCGTCTCTCTCCATCTCTCATTATCTGGGTCCATCTCTCTTTTCATTTGAATGGAAATAGAGAGAACTGATGATTAGTTCCATGATCATCATTAAGCCAATGTGTACATTGAAAAGCTGGCCGTTCGGGAGCTTAAACGGCACGTGCCCAAGTGTATATGTGTGTGAGAGAGTTCACTGACAGTCCTCTACTGTAACTCTATCTCTGGACTTTAGAGTCTTCATCTCCATTATGTTACTGTGAGAGTACAGAACAGGACATAACATTGGGAGAGGGGGGGAGGGGGAGGGAGAGGAGAGAGAGAGAGAGAGAGAGAGGGAGAGAGAGAGAGAGAGAGAGAGAGAGAGAGAGAGAGAGAGAGAGAGAGAGAGAGAGAGAGAGAGAGAGAGCGCACAATAAAATCCTTGTTTTCTAGTGTACACCTGCAGAGAGACACTAATTATTCTGTTAAACAGGTATTCAGTCTTGGCAGAAATCCAACTGTTTGGGACAAAGACAGAAAGATAGAGACAAAAGAGATAGAGACAAAAGAGACAGAGACAGACAGACAGACAGACAGACAGACAGACAGACAGACAGACAGACAGACAGACAGACAGACAGACAGACAGACAGACAGACAGACAGACAGACAGACAGACAGACAGACAGACAGACAGACAGACAGACAGACATATAGAGAAGGAGACAGACATATAGAGAAGGAGACAGACAGACAGACATATAGAGAAGGAGAGACAGACATATAGAAGGAGAAGAGAGACAGACAGACATATAGAGAAGACAGACAGACATATAGAGAAGGAGAGAGACAGACATATAGAGAAGGAGAGACACAGACATATAGAGAAGACAGACAGACATATAGAAGGAGAGACAGACAGACATATAGAGAAGGAGAGACAGACAGACATATAGAGAAGGACAGACAGACAGACATATAGAAGGAGAGAGAGACAGACAGACATATAGAGAAGGAGAGACAGACAGACATATAGAGAAGGAGAGACAGACAGACATATAGAGAAGGAGAGACAGACAGACATATAGAGAAGGAGAGACAGACAGACATATAGAGGAGAGACAGACAGACATATAGAGACAGACATATAGAGAAGGAGAGACAGACAGACATATAGAGAAGGAGAGATAGACATATAGAGAAGGAGAGACAGACATATAGAGAAGGAGAGACAGACATATAGAGAAGGAGAGACAGACAGACAGACATATAGAGAAGGAGAGACAAACAGACAGACATATAGAGAAGGAGAGACAGACAGACAGACATATAGAGTCAGAGACAGACATATAGAGAAGCAGAGGCAGACATCGCTCTGGATAAGAGCGTCTGCTAAATGACTTAAATGTAAATGTAAATATAGAGGAGGAGAGACAGACATATAGAGAAGGAGAGACAGACATATAGAGAAGGAGAGACAGACAGACAGACATATAGAGAAGGAGAGACAGACAGACATATAGAGAAGGAGAGATAGACATATAGAGGAGGAGAGACAGACAGACATATAGAGGAGGAGAGACAGACAGACATATTTACATTTACATTTACATTTAAGTCATTTAGCAGACGCTCTTATCCAGAGCGACTTACAAATTGGTGCATTCACCTTATGACATCCAGTGGAACAACCACTTTACAATAGTGCATCTAAATATTTTAAGGGGGGGGGGGGGTGAGAAGGATTACTTTATCCTATCCTAGGTATTCCTTAAAGAGGTGGGGTTTCAGGTGTCTCCGGAAGGTGGTGATTGACTCCGCTGTCCTGGCGTCATGAGGGAGTTTGTTCCACCATTGGGGAGCCAGAGCAGCGAACAGTTTTGACTGAGCTGAGCGGGAACTGTACTTCCTCAGTGGTAGGGAGGCGAGCAGGCCAGAGGTGGATGAACGCAGTGCCCTTATTTGGGTGTAGGGCCTGATCAGAGCCTGGAGGTACTGAGGTGCCGTTCCCCTCACAGCTCCGTAGGCAAGCACCATGGTCTTGTAGCGGATGCGAGCTTCAACTGGAAGCCAGTGGAGAGAGCGGAGGAGCGGGGTGACGTGAGAGAACTTGGGAAGGTTGAACACTAGTCGGGCTGCGGCGTTCTGGATGAGTTGTAGGGGTTTAATGGCACAGGCAGGGAGCCCAGCCAACAGCGAGTTGCAGTAATCCAGACGGGAGATGACAAGTGCCTGGATTAGGACCTGCGCCGCTTCCTGTGTGAGGCAGGGTCGTACTCTGCGGATGTTGTAGAGCATGAACCTACAGGAACGGGCCACCGCCTTGATGTTAGTTGAGAACGACAGTTTGTTGTCCAGGATCACGCCAAGGTTCTTAGCGCTCTGGGAGGAGGACACAATGGAGTTGTCAACCGTGATGGCGAGATCATGGAACGGGCAGTCCTTCCCGGGAGGAAGAGCAGCTCCGTCTTGCCGAAGTTCAGCATGAGGTGGTGATCCGTCATCCACACTGATATGTCTGCCAGACATGCAGAGATGCGATTCGCCACCTGGTCATCAGAAGGGGAAAGGAGAAGATTAATTGTGTGTCGTCTGCATAGCAATGATAGGAGAGACCATGTGAGGTTATGACAGAGCCAAGTGACTTGGTGTATAGCGAGAATAGGAGAGGGCCTAGAACAGAGCCCTGGGGGACACCAGTGGTGAGAGCGCGTGGTGAGGAGACAGATTCTCGCCACGCCACCTGGTAGGAGCGACCTGTCAGGTAGGACGCAATCCAAGCGTGGGCCGCGCCGGAGATGCCCAACTCGGAGAGGGTGGAGAGGAGGATCTGATGGTTCACAGTATCGAAGGCAGCCGATAGGTCTAGAAGGATGAGAGCAGAGGAGAGAGAGTTAGCTTTAGCGGTGCGGAGCGCCTCCGTGATACAGAGAAGAGCAGTCTCAGTTGAATGACTAGTCTTGAAACCTGACTGATTTGGATCAAGAAGGTCATTCTGAGAGAGATAGCGGGAGAGCTGACCAAGGACGGCACGTTCAAGAGTTTTGGAGAGAAAAGAAAGAAGGGATACTGGTCTGTAGTTGTTGACATCGGAGGGATCGAGTGTAGGTTTTTTCAGAAGGGGTGCAACTCTCGCTCTCTTGAAGACGGAAGGGACGTAGCCAGCGGTCAGGGATAAGTTGATGAGCGAGGTGAGGTATACATATAGAGGAGGAGAGACAGACAGACATATAGAGGAGGAGAGACAGACAGACAGACATATAGAGAAGGAGAGACAGACAGACAGACATATATAGAAGGAGAGACAGACATATAGAGAAGGAGACAGACATATAGAGAAGGAGACAGACATATAGAGAAGGAGACAGACATATAGAGTCAGAGACAGACATATAGAGAAGGAGACAGACATATAGAGAAGTAGAGACAGACATATACAATCAGAGACAGACATATAGAGTCAGAGACAGACATATAGAGAAGGAGAGACAGACATATAGAGTCAGAGACAGACATATAGAGTCAGAGACAGACATATAGAGTCAGAGACAGACATATAGAGTCAGAGACAGACATATAGAGTCAGAGACAGACATATAGATTCAGAGACAGACATATAGAGAAGGAGAGACAGACATATACAATCAGAGACAGACATATACAGTCAGAGACAGACATATAGAGTCAGAGACAGACATATACAGTCAGAGACAGACATATAGAGAAGGAGACAGACATATAGAGGAGACAGACATATACAGTCAGAGACAGACATATAGAGAAGGAGACAGACATATAGAGAAGGAGACAGACATATAGAGAAGGAGACAGACATATAGAGAAGGAGACAGACATATAGAGAAGGAGACAGACATATACAGTCAGAGACAGACATATAGAGAAGGAGACAGACATATAGAGAAGGAGACAGACATATAGAGAAGGAGAAACAGACATATAGAGTCAGAGACAGACATATAGAGTCAGAGACAGACATATAGATTCAGAGACAGACATATAGAGAAGGAGAGACAGACATATACAATCAGAGACAGACATATACAGTCAGAGACAGACATATAGAGTCAGAGACAGACCTATAGATTCAGAGACAGACATATAGAGAAGGAGAGACAGACATATACAATCAGAGACAGACATATAGAGTCAGAGACAGACATATACAGTCAGAGACAGACATATACAGTCAGAGACAGACATATAGAGTCAGAGACAGACATATAGAGTCAGAGACAGACATATAGAGTCAGAGACAGACATATAGAGTCAGAGACAGACATATAGAGTCAGAGACAGACATATACAGTCAGAGACAGACATATACAGTCAGAGACAGACATATACAGTCAGAGACAGACATATACAGTCAGAGACAGACATATACAGTCAGAGACAGACATATAGAGAAGGAGACAGACATATAGAGAAGGACAGACATATACAGTCAGAGACAGACATATACAGTCAGAGACAGACATATACAGTCAGAGACAGACATATAGAGTCAGAGACAGACATATAGAGAAGGAGACAGACATATAGAGAAGGAGACAGACATATAGAGAAGGAGACAGACATATACAGTCAGAGACAGACATATAGAGAAGGAGAAACAGACATATAGAGAAGGAGACAGACATATATAGTCAGAGACAGACATATAGAGTCAGAGACAGACATATAGAGAAGGAGACAGACATATAGAGAAGGAGACAGACATATAGAGAAGGAGACAGACATATAGAGAAGGAGACAGACATATAGAGAAGGAGAGACAGACATATAGAGAAGGAGAGACAGACATATAGAGTCAGAGACAGACATATAGAGTCAGAGACAGACATATAGAGTCAGAGACAGACATATACAGTCAGAGACAGACATATACAGTCAGAGACAGACATATAGAGAAGGAGAGACAGACATATAGAGAAGGAGAGACAGACATACAGAGAAGGAGAGACAGACATATAGAGAAGGAGAGACAGACATATAGAGTCAGAGACAGACATATAGACAGACATATAGAGAAGGAGACAGACATATAGAGAAGGAGAGACAGACATACAGAGAAGGAGAGACAGACATATAGAGAAGGAGAGACAGACATATAGAGTCAGAGACAGACATATAGAGAAGGAGAGACAGACATATAGAGTCAGAGACAGACATATAGAGAAGGAGACAGACATATAGAGAAGGAGACAGACATATAGAGAAGGAGACAGACATATAGAAGGAGACAGACATATAGAGAAGGAGAGACAGACATACAGAGAAGGAGAGACAGACATATAGAGAAGGAGAGACAGACATATAGAGTCAGAGACAGACATATAGAGAAGGAGACAGACATATAGAGACAGAGACAGACATATAGAGTCAGAGACAGACATATAGAGAAGGAGAGACAGACATACAGAGAAGGAGAGACAGACATAGAGAAGGAGAGACAGACATATAGAGTCAGAGACAGACATATAGACAGACATATAGAGTCAGAGACAGACATATAGAGAAGGAGACAGACATATAGAGAAGTCAGAGACAGACATATAGAGAAGGAGAGACAGACATACAGAGAAGGAGAGACAGACATATAGAGAAGGAGAGACAGACATATAGAGTCAGAGACAGACATATAGAGAAGGAGAGACAGACATATAGAGTCAGAGACAGACATATAGAGAAGGAGACAGACATATAGAGAAGGAGACAGACATATAGAGAAGGAGACAGACATATAGAGAAGGAGAGACAGACATATAGAAGGAGACAGACATATAGAGAAGGAGACAGACATATAGAGAGAAGGAGACAGACATATAGAGAAGGAGACAGACATATAGAGAAGGAGACAGACATATAGAGAAGGAGAGACAGACATATAGAGAAGGAGAGACAGACATATAGAGAAGGAGACAGACATATAGAGAAGGAGACAGTCATATAGAGTCAGAGACAGACATATAGAGAAGGAGAGACAGACATATAGAGAAGGAGACAGACATATAGAGAAGGAGAGACAGACATATAGAGTCAGAGACAGACATATAGAGAAGGAGAGACAGACATATAGAGTCAGAGACAGACATATAGAGAAGGAGACAGACATATAGAGTCAGAGACAGACATATAGAGAAGGAGAGACAGACATATAGAGTCAGAGACAGACATATAGAGAAGGAGAGACAGACATATAGAGTCAGAGACAGACATATAGAGTCAGAGACAGACATATAGAGAAGGAGAGACAGACATATCAGAGACAGACATATAGAGAAGGAGACAGACATATAGAGAAGGAGACAGACATATAGAGAAGGAGACAGACATATAGAGAAGGAGAGACAGACATATAGAGAAGGAGACAGACATATAGAGAAGGAGACAGACATATAGAGAAGGAGACAGACATATAGAGAAGGAGACAGACATATAGAGAAGGAGACAGACATATAGAGAAGGAGAGACAGACATATAGAGAAGGAGAGACAGACATATAGAGAAGGAGACAGACATATAGAGAAGGAGACAGTCATATAGAGTCAGAGACAGACATATAGAGAAGGAGAGACAGACATATAGAGTCAGAGACAGACATATAGAGAAGGAGAGACAGACATATAGAGTCAGAGACAGACATATAGAGGAGAGACAGACATATAGAGTCAGAGACAGACATATAGAGAAGGAGACAGACATATAGAGAAGGAGAGACAGACATATAGAGAAGGAGAGACAGACATATAGAGTCAGAGACAGACATATAGAGAAGGAGACAGACATATAGAGAAGGAGACAGACATATAGAGAAGGAGACAGACATATAGAGAAGGAGACAGACATATAGAGAAGGAGACAGACAGATATATAGAGAAGGAGACAGACATATAGAGAAGGAGACAGACATATAGAGTCAGAGACATATAGAGAAGGAGACAGACATATAGAGAAGGAGACAGACATATAGAGACATAAGGAGACAGACATATAGAGAAGGAGACAGACATATAGAGAAGGAGACAGACATATAGAGAAGGAGACAGACAGATATATAGAGAAGGAGACAGACATATAGAGAAGGAGACAGACATATAGAGTCAGACAGATATATAGAGAAGGAGACAGACATATAGAGAAGGAGACAGACATATAGAGTCAGAGACAGACATATAGAGAAGGAGACAGACATATAGAGAAGGAGACAGACAGATATATAGAGAAGGAGACAGACATATAGAGAAGGAGACAGACATATAGAGTCAGAGACAGACATATAGAGAAGGAGACAGACATATAGAGAAGGAGACAGACATATAGAGAAGGAGACAGACATATAGAGAAGGAGACAGACATATAGAGAAGGAGACAGACATATAGAGAAGGAGACAGACATATAGAGAAGGAGACAGACATATAGAGGAGACAGACATATAGAGAAGGAGACAGACATATAGAGAAGGAGACAGACATATAGAGTCAGAGACAGACATATAGAGAAGGAGACAGACATATAGAGAAGGAGACAGACATATAGAGAAGGAGACAGACATATAGAGAAGGAGACAGACATATAGAGAAGGAGACAGACATATAGAGAAGGAGACAGACATATAGAGTCAGAGACAGACATATAGAGAAGGAGACAGACATATAGAGAAGGAGACAGACATATAGAGAAGGAGACAGACATATAGAGAAGGAGAGACAGACATATAGAGTCAGAGACAGACATATAGAGAAGGAGACAGACATATAGAGAAGAGAAGGAGACAGACATATAGAGAAGGAGACAGACATATAGAGAAGGAGACAGACATATAGAGAAGGAGACAGACATATAGAGAAGGAGACAGACATATAGAGAAGGAGACAGACATATAGAGAAGAAGGAGAGACAGACACAGAGAAGGAGACAGACATACAGAGAAGGAGAGACAGACATACAGAGAAGGAGAGACAGACATACAGAGAAGGAGAGACAGACATACAGAGAAGGAGAGACAGACATACAGAGAAGGAGAGACAGACATACAGAGAAGGAGAGACAGACATACAGAGAAGGAGAGACAGACATACAGAGAAGGAGAGACAGACATATAGAGAAGGAGACAGACATATAGAGTCAGAGACAGACATATAGAGGGGAGAGACAGACATATAGAGGGGAGAGACAGACATATAGAGGGGAGAGACTGTCAGCCTCTGTCCAATCGATGGTCATCATCCCCATTCAAGGTCATAAATCTTTATTAGCAACGATGCTCAGAGCTATCGGAGCCTAATCAGTAAGAGCCTTGTAACAATGTATTTATAGGAACGATATGTCTTTCTCTCTTTCTCTCTCACTCTGTCGGTCTTCCTCTCTGTCTGTCTTTCTCTCTGTCTGTCTTTCTCTCCCACTCTCTGTCTTTCTCTCCCACTCTCTGTCTTTCTCTCCCACTCTCTCTCTTTCTCTCCCACTCTCTGTCTTTCTCTCCCACTCTCTGTCTTTCTCTCCCACTCTCTGTCTTTCTCTCTCTGTCTTTCTCTCCCACTCTCTGTCTTTCTCTCCCATTGTCTTTCTCTCCCACTGTATTTCTCTCCCACTGTCTTTCTCTCTCACTCTCAGTCTTTCTCTCTCACTCTCAGTCTTTCTCTCTCACTCTCAGTCTTTCTCTCTCACTCTCAGTCTTTCTCTCCCACTCTCTGTCTTTCTCTCCCACTCTCTGTCTTTCTCTCCCACTCTCTCTCTTTCTCTCCCACTCTCTCTCTTTCTCTCCCACTCTCTGTCTTTCTCTCCCACTCTCTGTCTTTCTCTCCCACTCTCTCTCTTTCTCTCCCACTCTCTGTCTTTCTCTCCCACTCTCTGTCTTTCTCTCCCACTCTCTGTCTTTCTCTCCCACTCTCTGTCTTTCTCTCCCACTCTCTGTCTTTCTCTCCCACTCTCTGTCTTTCTCTCCCACTCTCTGTCTTTCTCTCCCACTCTCTGTCTCTTCTTTCTCTCCCACTCTCTGTCTTTCTCTCCCACTCTCTGTCTTTCTCTCCCACTCTCTCTCTTTCTCTCCCACTCTCTCTCTCTTTCTCTCCCACTCTCTCTCTCTTTCTCTCCCACTCTCTCTCTTTCTCTCCCACTCTCTCTCTTTCTCTCCCACTCTCTCTCTTTCTCTCCCACTCTCTCTCTTTCTCTCCCACTCTCTCTCTTTCTCTCCCACTCTCTCTCTTTCTCTCCCACTCTCTCTTTCTCTCCCTCTCTCTCTTTCTCTCCCACTCTCTCTCTCTTTCTCTCCCACTCTCTCTCTTTCTAATAATAATAATAATAATAATAATATAATAATAATAATAATATATGCCATTTAGCAGACGCTTTTATCCAAAGCGACTTACAGTCATGTGTGCATACATTCTACGTATGGGTGGTCCCGGGGATCGAACCCACTACACTGGCGTTACAAGCGCCATGCTCTACCAACTCTCTCTCTTTCTCTCCCACTCTCTCTCTTTCTCTCCCACTCTCTCTCTTTCTCTCCCACTCTCTGTCTTTCTCTCCCACTCTCTCTGTCTGTCTTTCTGTCTTTCTCTCTCTCTCTCTGTCTGTCTTTCTCTCTCTCTCTCTGTCTTTCTCTCTCTCCTTGTATCTGTCTTTCCCTCTCTCTCCTTGTATCTGTCTTTCTGTCTCTCTCTCTGTCTGTCTGTCTGTCTGTCTGTCTGTCTGTCTGTCTGTCTGTCTGTCTGTCTGTCTGTCTGTCTGTCTGTCTGTCTGTCTGTCTGTCTGTCTCTCTCTCTCTGTCTGTCTGTCTTTCTGTCTTTCTCTCTCTCTCTCTGTCTGTCTTTTTCTCTCTCTCTCTCTGTCTTTCTCTCTCTCTCTCTGTCTTTCT
Organism: Oncorhynchus gorbuscha; assembly: GCF_021184085.1. Lineage (NCBI taxonomy): Eukaryota > Metazoa > Chordata > Actinopteri > Salmoniformes > Salmonidae > Oncorhynchus > Oncorhynchus gorbuscha. The sequence goes on along the minus strand of NW_025746595.1, from coordinate 61,206 downwards.
CTCTCTCCTTGTATCTGTCTTTCCCTCTCTCTCCTTGTATCTGTCTGTCTGTCTGTCTGTCTGTCTGTCTGTCTGTCTGTCTGTCTGTCTGTCTGTCTGTCTGTCTGTCTGTCTGTCTGTCTGTGTCTGTCTGTCTGTCTGTCTGTCTGTCTGTCTGTCTGTCTGTCTGTCTGTCTGTCTGTCTGTCTCTTTTTTTTGGCTAATCCCTGGTTCGATCACTCACTCACTCACTTTCTGTCTTTGAATTGGTGTGTGTGTGTGTGTGTGTGTGTGTGTGTGTGTGTGTGTGTGTGTGTGTGTGTGTGTGTGTGTGTGTGTGTGTGTGTGTGTGTGTGTGTGTGTGTGTGTGTGTGTGTGTGTGTGTGTGTGTGTGTGTGTGTGTGTGTGTGTGTGTGTGTGTGTGTGTGTGTGTGTGTGTGTGTAAATGCTGAATAAAGTAAAAGTGTTTGGACTGACTGACGTCTTCATAATATCCAGTAACACAGAGAGGGAATAGGAGTCCTGGTCTATCTGATATGGTGTTAACACTGAGAGGGAATAGGAGTCCTGGTCTATCTGATATGGTGTTAACACTGAGAGGGAATAGTAGTCCTGGTCTATCTGATATGGTGTTGACACTGAGAGGGAATAGGAGTCCTGGTCTATCTGATATGGTGTTAACACTGAGAGGGAATAGGAGTCCTGGTCTATCTGATATGGTGTTAACACTGAGAGGGAATAGGAGTCCTGGTCTATCTGATATGGTGTTAACACTGAGAGGGAATAGGAGTCCTGGTCTATCTGATATGGTGTTAACACTGAGAGGAATAGGAGTCCTGGTCTATCTGATATGGTGTTAACACTGAGAGGGAATAGGAGTCCTGGTCTATCTGATATAGTGTTAACACTGAGAGGGAATAGGAGTCCTGGTCTATCTGATATGGTGTTAACATTGAGAGGGAATAGGAGTCCTGGTCTATCTGATATGGTGTTAACACTGAGAGGGAATAGGAGTCCTGGTCTATCTGATATGGTGTTAACACTGAGAGGGAATAGGAGTCCTGGTCTATCTGATATGGTGTTAACACTGAGAGGGAATAGGAGTCCTGGTCTATCTGATATGGTGTTAACACTGAGAGGGAATAGTAGTCCTGGTCTATCTGATATGGTGTTAACACTGAGAGGGAATAGGAGTCCTGGTCTATCTGATATGGTGTTAACACTGAG